>NC_069110.1:3060696-3235566 GCF_947172395.1 Bicyclus anynana
AAGACTACTTGAAGAAAAAGTTTCCAGAAAACTTGAAACACTTTTGAGGAGGGGCAAGATGGACAATTAAAGAAAGTTTTTTAAACTGCATTGAATGTTATATGTTGTAAGAACATGTGGAGCAGGGGAGGTGAGTGTTTATGCATTCTAAAGGGATTTTCAAAAGGGAAATTCCCTAAACCAATTCACAAGGTCACAAGTACTAAGTAATAATCACTATCGCTGCTACCCTCCCTACTTATTAATGGAATCAAAAAAAGTATTTTAATCATGCAAAAAAGGATGATAAAAGCGAAATCATAATTGAAATGGGTTACATTTAATGTTACGCTTAATATCTAATATCGGTCATCAATAATTTTCATTTTTTTCAAATACGCCTTGGCCAAAATAATTAAAGCCCACGCAGTAAAAATGAAAAAGAGGTAGAAAATCGCACTACACGAGAACATCCAAAAGATAATATAGCCGATACAGATCCATATAATGAGTACATGCGACCCGAGGCAGCGAAGCGACAGTCGCGCGGGTAGATCTTCGCTGATTAAGCATGGTAGGTGTCTAGAGTCCTTTCCATATTGACGAATGGTTATCGGTTTCTGTAATAGTTCCCGAGCTACGTATCCCCAAAAATCGTTTCTGGCCCACAGTCTTGAAAATTCTTCTCCATACTGAAATCGAAGAAATAATGCTTACTAATACTAAATCAGCCGTAACAGTGTATTAACCTCTGACCTCGATTCGGAAGCCATACGTTCGAATTAGAAAAATTAACGGCGAAGGAAAACATCGTGAGGAAATCGTAAGAATTATCATAATTCTCTGCGTGTGTGAAGTCTGCCAATCCGCATTGGGCCAGCATGGTGGACTATCGGCCTAACCCCTCTCATTCTAAGAGGAGACTCGAGCTCAGCAGTGAGCCGAATATGGGTTGATGACGACGACGTTTGAATCCGTAGTCGTAGCTGTTCCAAATACGAAATTCAAAAAGTAATAAATACATTCTCGAGTCAGTAGGACACGAACCGTCGCATCAGTAACTTTCAATATTATTCAAGAAAAATGACGTCTTTTGTTTTTAAATGTTTTAAAAACTGTTCTCAAAAAGTAAACAAATAGGATGGATTATTTTTGTATTGGTTATTATTGATTAATTATTATTATATTATTATACGTAATTGGAGTTAGTGTTAAATTTTTAAATACAAATTATGAAATAAGTTATTATAAGCGGATGTCAAGGAGATTTTTGTTTTCTTTATGGATTTGACTCAAGTTTAACCAGCTTCTTTAACCACTCTGGTTATTCTGTGGTCTTAATATATTTATTCTTTACGTTCAACAAATACTCACCAACTCATTTAACCTGGTAGATAATTGATACAGCATTCTCACTAAAGTTGTGTTCTCATATGACATAATTGGCACAATATCTGGGTTACCCATATACCGTATTTCACTCGGTTTAATACGCATCTGAAAAAAATATATAATAATAAAAAAAAAACAAATAAATAATTTAAATAACCAATCACCATCAAAACGAGATGTTCTAATATGTTGTCTCTTTACAACAACCAAGTGAAATATAATGATTTATTTATTTTGCTATCATCCGCGAAAATTCGGCGAAGCCATGCGACAACGTCACCCAGGTCCGACAAAATACTCTCTACGTACGTTTCACCCCGAAACCGGAGCATCCTCAGGAGATGTTGACTCTACAACGTGCAATTGCAATTGCGGGGTGAAACGTACGTAGAGAGTATTTTGTCGGACCTGGGTGACGTTGTCGCATGGGTTCGCCGAATTTTCGCGGATGATAGCAAAATAAATAAATCATTATATAATCATGATGAACTTCCGCAAAGTAACGCCTGCTTCTATCCAATAACCAAGTGAAACTTTGACCGCCTCCGTGGCGCAGTGGTATGCGCGGTGGTATTACAAGACGGAGGTCCTGGGTTCGATCCCCGGCTGGGCCGATTGAGGTATTCTTAATTGGTCCAGGTCTGGCTGGTGGGAGGCTTCGGCCGTGGCTAGTTACCACCCTGCCGGTAAAGACGTACTGCCAAGCGATTTAGCGTTCCGGTACGATGTCGTGCAGAAGCCGAAAGTGTGGATTTTCACCCTCCTCCTAACAAGTTAGCCCGCTTCCATCTTAGACTGCATCATCACTTACCATCAGGTGAGATTGTAGTCAAGGGCTAACTTGTAAAAAAAATAAAAAAAAAACTTCTTAACACGTTGACTGCCAGGGTCATTTTTAAAAAATTTTTCGTCCAGGCCAGCGTCAGCCACATTAATAAAAAAAAATTTAAAAAGAAATATTCAAAGAAACATGACTCCTTGAAAAACGATATTTAATTTTATTTATAATAAATTTGTTTTATTTTTCTTTGCCTGACATTTTTGTGTTTGTTTGCGTTCCTTTTTAACCCTGTTTTTATAAAGTGGCCTGAACGGAAAATTTACTGTCACCCATATATGGATGACAGAGCAGTCAACGTGTTAAGATGTTAGTTGAAGATTTTTGCCATTTGGTAATAATTTGATACAAATGATGCCTTTATGATACTATACCTTTTGATTTATGTGACGTAGAAAGTTATTTGAATTAGCATAGGATGAATGTTCAACAGAATCGTCAAACAATTCGGCTTCATATGGCAGCAGCATATTTTCATCCAACTGAAACAAAAGTTTTATAGATCTTTTTTGAAAGTGAACACTTCGTTAGCGCATAAGACGATTTCTTTTTCTTTCCTTATAGTAGAGGAGCCGAAGAGGGGATTTTTTGCAGTTACTCGAGCGCGGCAGATAAACATAAGGGACTATACCTTACACTTTGTCGAGTACCTCCACCGAGTATGACCCCTTAATATTGGTGAGTACGTTTAGGGCAACCAAAAAAAAACTAACTTCATAAATACTCAACCAGCACGTCAGATTAAGATAAGGTAGGTGAGTTGATAGCTAAAAACTGCATATTTCGAAAATCTGACGATTTGAGCGTAACGTAATGGAATGGGAGGGTTTCAAAGTTACAAAATTAAACCCTTATATTTTAGTGCTCGAGGTACGAGTGCGATTAATTTTTTACTTATTTTTAAGGAAATAATCTCCTAATTAATCGCTAAAATTTTCTTACAATTTTAGTAAGCCAAAGTAATAAAAATTGTTTTTAAAGTCTGTAGTTTTTTTTCCACCGCTAAAAGCGGAAAAGTAAATAACCATTTATTCTTCCTATAATTGAATCTACCAAATGTAATCGGTCTCAATGACGCTTGAGTAACTGCAAATTTAGCATCCCGGGCTCCCCAACTATTATGTTGATAAGAATAATCAAGAGATAGTTTTATTTGCAAATGACACATCACATGTTTAAAATGAATAGTGGAGAAGTCAATAACGAAAGAAAGAAAGAAAAAACGTTTATTTTAAAATTGTGCCACACACCACAATGCCGAAGCACCGAAGCAGCGTCCGATGCCTCAACCACCTGAGCAAGGCAAGACCAAACTTAAGTAGTAAAAGCATCAAACACCACACTGTCATGTTTGGCACAACCTTGAAAAAGGTATCTCATAGGCTCAGCATTTTGCTGCATGATCCAACCAATTGCTGGAGCATGCAGCACTGATGTTCAGCTGATACCCTCATGACGATGTAAACAACTCTCTCAATAAAGCAGTACATTGGTTTGGTTTGTACTCATTGATAATAAAACAAAATGCATAAAATTTACATTACATAACGTTCAACAAGTAAAAACCAATGGTAAGCTTCATCATAATCATCATTATCAACCCATATTCGGCTCGAGTCTCCTCTCAGAATCAGGGGTTAGGCTGTCCAGTCCACCATGCTGGCACAATGCGCATTGGCAGACCTAGAGAATTAAGAAAATTCTCTGGTTTGCAGGTTCCCTCAGGATGATTTTTTTTACAGTTTGAGACACTTGATTTAATGCACGTGTCTCAAACGTGTTAAGCTTATTTATGAGGAATTAGATCTGGTTGCTCCCACTGTTTTTCTTAAAATTACGTTAGATGCTAAGCTGACTGTAATTAATCTATCAAACAAATTTAGTTCAGCTGCATACCCGGTTAATAGAATTCGTCATATGACTGACATAGACACTGCTGGACTGTTGTACTTTAGCTACTTTCACAGCATTGTCATATGGTATTTTACTATGGGGTAATAATGCTGCTGATATTGATACTCGTATTTGTACTGCAGAAGAGAGCTGTTCGTGCGATATATAAAATAAAAGCCCTAAAAGGTCGTTAAGGGAAAAATGTATGTAAAAATGTATGTAATACTTGTGATGACTTACCCCAAAAATCGATACAAAATAATTAACACAATTTGTCAAGTAGTTGGGAATTTTTTGACATTCTTGTAACATCTGTGTGTCTTCAATAGTGCAGCCCACCACGACCCACTTTTTAACTGCATGCCAAAATCCTGTACATGAAAAAGAATCAATTTAGTTAACAGAAAAACAACGAAAGGGCATGTCCTAATTTTGTATGGAAGCTGGGCTTTTATTCCGAGTGTCAACAAAGCAGAACAAATTATTATCTAAGCCCTACATTTTATCTTAAAAAAAAAAGATAAAATGTAGGGCTTAAAACCCAAAATAAATAAAATTTTGGAATCCGCATTTTTTTAATTAATTAAATAAAATGTATTTTTTTGCTATGGTCAGGTCACGTGATCTTTGTAGTTTTAGAAGCGTTAGCGATCGTAGAATGAGAATCGACCTGTCACTTGGTTAAAAGGGCAGTTTAAACGAGGAAAAACTACGACCAGTAAGGACTCACGCCCGGGACGTCCTACGAGCAGTAACAACAACAGAACAAATGGTTGATAAAATTTAAAAAAGAAGTTGATAAAATTATTTCATCCGATCGTCATGTTACTGTTCGTTTTATAGCTGATGAAGTAAATTATTATTTGAACATAATACGACTATTTGAGCATGAAAAAAGTGTAAGTATGCACCTGACCTCGCTCTTAATGATTTTTATCTCTTTCCACGACTAAAGGAGTACCTCAGAGGTCAGAAAATTAATGAATGAGGAATTTTATGTTAAAAAAAAAGATATGCCAAGTGTATACTCGTAAAAGATAACTACGTTGAAAAATAAAATATCATTTAGTAAAAGTTAACTGCATATTCGTCATTTTCACTATTTAATGAACACCGTAGTACCTGCATGAAAAATATGCATTCAAGTAACGAAAATTTGGTCAAAATCTGATCAGTATTTAGAAAAAATCGCAGATATACAGGTCGAATAAATAAAAATTAAAATACAAAAAACTTTTTTCGTGGGTCGGTCGAAAGTTAAGGTGCTATTAAGCTATGGAATGCACTCCCAGTCGACATTCGGAAATCCAAATCCCTTGACATGTTTAAAAAATCCGTTAAGACATATTATCTTAGTCACTAGTTACATATTTTATTTTATTAGAATATTTATCATACGACATAATGATATATTTATATATTAGTTTATTTTATGATATTTATAATTATTATATAATTTGTGTATTATGGTTTATGTATTAGTGTGTAGTTATTTGTATGTATGTATATGTACAATATTATTACGTACACACCACCTACAGTTGTCCTAATAAGTTCCTAAGCCTAAGGTTGCCTGGAAGAGATCGCTACTAAGCGATAAGGCCGCCTTTTGTATTCTACTTTTTCTTGTGTTTCTGTTTTGCTTGTTTTCTTTTATTTTTGTGGTGTACAAATAAAGTGTATTAAAAAAAAAAAGTTAATTAAAAAAAAACTTATATTAGTTACTGACCTTGAGATTCTTGATTTAATTTGGCAGTCAAGTCCTCTATGTTTTTATCAGCCGTGCGTTTGGAGGCGTGGATCCGTTTTACAAATTCCAACATAAACTCTCGTTTGTTATCACTCCAGATAGGATCATAGTCATACGTGACTGACATGTTAAACACTGAGAAAGCTTGTTTAGCTATTGAAACCCATTTCTTGAGAGCGACCCCGTTATATGTGAAACTGGAACCAACGCACATTGGCAGTCACGTGGAATAATGCAAATAGAATTCGCTTTTGTCATTTTTAGTTTTGAACACTCCGTACCCAGAGGCGTGTCCTAAACGAACACATCTATAGTATAAAAATCAATCAATCAATCAATCAATCGATCAATTTATTTCTTTGCAGATACTTGCATTATTTATACAGGTGGTCGGTAGATGTAGATGGTAAATGTATCTTGCCAATTAGGCATGCAAATTATTTATTAAGTATTTAATGATTCAAATGACAATTTCACCATTTAAAATTTACATCTTTACAATTAAAATATGTATGAAAATAACAATAATATTAACTTAAATACTCATTTACACTGTAGAATGCCTGTTGAGTTAGGTATTTATATAAATTATTTTTAAAGCAATTTATATATAGCAATTAAATGATTTTTTATCGAAAATTTTCATTTGTTACTAATCTTTTGTTTTTTCGAGAAAATTTAATGTTAAAAGAAAATAGACTTTAATAGAGCTCATATAGAGTAAATTTTAGTTTGTACTTAACTTGTTTAATCCAAGAAAACAGTGCTATAGTACTAAAGTTTACTCTATGTAACCGTTAAAGACCATTTTTTCACAAACACATAAGCGTACGTCTTCATATATGAGGATTAGCGTTCTATGTTCTGAGGGCAATCAACTAGTGGTGTAAATAAACCACTTACAACCTACAACTTGGAAAGAAAAAACCAGCGGTTCCAGGGGCAGTGAAACCTGTAGGTCTAAGATATCTCGAGACATATACAGGTGCTAACATGACACGAGGCGCTAACATTACGATTAACAACATAATCTCGTGAAGTAAAATGGAGAAAATACAACCAATAGCGATGCAACCGGAAATAATAAAATCTCTTTCATTGCGTTGGTACCAAAGAGATGAGACTGCCAACTGGGTCCGCCGCCATTGGTAGATTTTCTCTTCATTTGGTCGCATGTTAGTGTCTAAGCTAAAATGCGATGAGTGAAGAGAAATATAGACAAAATTTCGTCCAATGGCGTCGGAGTTGTCCCAGTCTCAGCTCTTTCGTAGTCAACGCAATGGAAGAAATTTCCGGTCCCACGGCGCTGGGATCGAACCACCACCCCGCGGTGATGAGTCTGGCTGCCTTTAACTTTGAGCTATTGAGGCTCTCTCTCTCATTAATCACCCGGAAACCATATTTTTTTCCGAAAAAAAGTAGCCAATGTGATAAACCACAGAATTCCGATTGGGTAGAATTTTGAAATTATATTATTTTTAATATTTTTTTTTGTACACATACCAATTTTTAAAAATTAACTTGAAAAATGAAAGACTTTCCATACAAACTCTTTCTATTTTTATTTTTGCATGTTTATCTTCTATATATAACAAAACATACTTATAACAAACCTGCTAATCTATATTATAAAAGCGAAAGTAAGTCTGTTACCTTTTCACTGCTAAACTGATTTTAATGAAATTTTGTATAGAGTTAAAATAAACTTTGGAGCAAAACATAGGCTACTATTTTACCGGAATAATTAACGGAATAAAAAAAATCATCCCATGTACGAATCTTAGATAGATAGATAGCGAATTCTTTCACATATTAATTTAAATACAATTATGCTGTAACTGGTAACACAATATGTACATGACTCACTCAAAGTTTCTGTTTATTTAGTAGGTAAAAATTATTGTTTATTAGGTAAGTTACAAAACAATCTTTTTTTAATTAATTTAGGTTACCTTTGGTTTAAACTAGAGTTATTATGACTGTAGTCAGGACTTCCAGAAACATCAATGATTGCTCTTTCAATGTTCATCAAAATTGGCGCTAAGTGTGGTTGAGAAAACACCTGTAACAAAGTGTTCATATCCATCATTATTACCAACCTGTATTCGGCTCACTGCTGAGCTCGTGTCTCCTCGCAGATTGAGAGGGGTTAGGCCAAAAGTCCACCACGCTGGCGTAATGCGAATTGGCAGACTTCACACACAGACAATTAAGAAAATTTTAAGGTATGCAGGTTACCTCACGGTTCAACTTCAACGTTTGATGTGGACACAACTAAAAATTTGGAGGTGCATGCCACGGACCGGATTCGAACCCACACCCTCCAGAATCGGAGGCAGAGGTCATATAAATACTTATGTAATATTTATACTTATACACACCCAGACACTGAAAAACACCCCATGTTCAACACACAAATATTTTCCACTTGCGGGACTCGAACCCACATACGTGGATGCAGGAAGCAGGATCACTACCCAATGCGCCACGTGGCCGATATATTGGAAGTGCAGACAAAGTTTCGAGCGTTCACCTTAGTATTTCTAAAGTACTTACTTTTCCCAGTCTGAACAGCATAACAGCGTTTTTATAAGTTGAGATATCAAGGTTCATAAATCTAGGTATAACCATTTGAAATATACATGTGTATGATGGGAAGTTCTCAGCGACGAATTGTGTAAAACTTTCGTCAAAAGCATTGTCATTAGCACCTTCCTGGTCTCTTTGAGTGTTTGGGAATCTGCGAAACATCAGTTAAATGTCACAAAGTGATTTCAATGTGAAACATTCCAAAACCCTGAAGTTATTAAGAGTTCTGCTACATTGCTTTCATACGAAAATTAAGATATAAGTTAGTGAAAAAAATTAAAATGAAATTTTTTGCTAAAATATCGCTTTACAATTAGTGTAAAGAGAAATTTTAGCAACAAATTTCATTAACACTAAACTTATATCTCTTAATTCAGGGTCCACAAAACTATTGCTGTGGACCCTGAATTAAGTTTGAAAATTCTGTATCTCAGGCTCCTCGCTCTTCCTGCTTAGGATAAAACTGCTATTTCAACAATCATAAGGAATACAGGATTATCAGAAATTAAGACTAACGTACATATGCAGTCTAATTAGTTTATATTAGTTAGTCTAATTTCTATTAATCTATATGTATATTATTATTATTTATTATTAATTAATTAAGAAAGTGTGTATGTCTGTGTCTATGTGTGGGTGTGCGTGTGTGTGCGTCTGTATTTCAGCGTGATTCCAATATGCCTTTGTTCCAAATAACAATTTACTTTATCTCAACATATCTTATGTGGCACAAGTACATATATTTTGTGTATGTCTGTGCAATATATAGCTCCTGCGCTGTTGGACCAGTCAGAATATGTTTTTAGTAGGAAACTTATTTTGGGGGGAAGGGTTTTAGGTGTGTGAATAACAAATAAACCAATCTAAAGACAGCATTATTTGGGAGACCAGTATGTTGAAAATCATTTGTGACACTTGCTGTATATCCTTCTTCTATATGGAACGAAAAATTTACCTGTACTGATTTGTAGCGTAGTCGGTATATCTCCAGGGTTGTATGAGACTCAGCCACAGTTCCAACACAAGCCTGAACGAATCGTCCAATGGCCACGTCATAACTAAATCTTTTACATAATGAAATCCTCGTGAGCACATGATCTGGCTTGCATATTTCCTCAGAGCACAATATGCTGTAGGGTCGTTGTTGTATTGCGCAGAGAATGAATGGATGTGTTTAACCAAAACCCTTACTATCCTTACTCGTTCAGGACTAGATGATATTGTTGGATAATTCCTTTGATACATCTAAAAAAAATTTAAATGTTTATTTTTCATTCCATGAATTCATCATAGAGTGGTAGAAAGAAAAACACTGAGCATTTCTAGGGAAAACCACCTTAAACTCAAGTTATAATTAACTGTATAATATATAATATATAAATAATAAACTGTATAAGTAAACTGTACTGTAATATTTGTGATTTTTAAAAAATTACAAAAACAAAAACGTAACAATTGGACGTGTCTTTAGTCGATTCAGTATCTCTGCAACGACCTGAGCACAGCCCAGGTTTCCACCGAATCGAAGATTTATTTCACAAACACTGAGCACGGCTGGTTATATTCTTCGAACTTCTTTACAATCTTTCGCAAGGTATAAATGTGGTCTATGTTGCTAAAGCCTTTTTGGAAACCGGCACCACAGTTTTTTACCAAGGCATTGTGTCCTTGTGAATGACTGAATTGGTCGACCACTGAAGGACTTTGAGTATTCTTTTCCATCCGCTTTCAGAGTTCTGTTGTAATTCCGTCTTCACCTGGTGTCTTGTTATTCTTAAGTTGTTTGAGAGCCATACTAATCTCGTATTGGCTGACGTCCGAGATATCTTCGGTATAGTGACGGGTTAATTTGGCTCTAGTCTCTTTAGCCAAATTTTCAACAGGCTTTTGAGTAGTGGTGTACGACTGTCCGTAGAACTTCTAGACCTCACCCAAGATATCTGGTTTGAAAGAAATGAGTTTACCCTGATCGGTCTTCAAACGCGTCAACTGTCTTCGCCCAATAGACATAACTCTCCACATCCCCGATTATTCTCTATTGCGGTCTTGATTCGATTTTTGTAGTCAAGCTTGTAAACAATAGTAGATTGTTATAAAAGGGGCTAAAAAGACCCATTATATACGACGTATTTTTAGGGCCTGAGACGTAAGTCGAGGGCCGCCTAAATAGAAACCGAGTATATAATGGGTTTAGCCCCGCGTGTTACACTCTGCTTTTCACTACGATTGCGAGAAAATAAAATAGTTTACTTCAATATTCAATGATTTATTTAATTGAAAATTAAATGTACAAAGTCTACAATTTTGGATATTATGGGAGATGCTTTTACCCGGTAACATAATTTCCGACTACTGTGAAGATGAATAACGAGTATATGACGTAAACGTGGGAGATAATAGTTTAAAAAACTCCTTTCGTAAGTGAATCCATTTGTTGTTGTTTTCTTCACTTATTAAATTTTTCGTAGGTAAGTATTTAAGTAAATGCGTCTGGACTTTGATGGTAACAGATTGAAAATTTCATCCATCTCCAAATTAGGATCACCATTCTCAGTAGATGAAGACACCAATAAAAATTAATGTTGAAATATATGAAAGTTACGGTCACAAATTTACAATTATTATATTATTTACAATTCTTTTCTGAAATAAATCAAGTATGTATTATTTGTTTTTTTAAATTCTCGCTTTTTAATCTTATTTTTTTCACATGAGAAAAAGGCAAAGGTACTTCACCGTAAAGGATGTCCCATGTCTTCAATAAAAATTAAATAAAAAAATGAACGCATTCCACAGACAAGAACGCTGCATTTATTTCCAATTTAAAGTTTTTTATTTATTTTTCAAAACAATCAGAGCCTTACCAATAATGATTCAATTTTCGAATAAAACCTCCTCCGTTTTATAGTAGGCTAGTACTCGTAACAGACAAGAATTAAAAAAAAACAAAATTACTTTAGCCCCTAGAGGCTAATATGCTTGTTTAGCCCCGCTGTGGAGTGGTAATATGACAGTGTTTTTGAGCAAGAGTAGTGAAAAATAATATACGCTTAGATTTGCAGGGAATAAGTACTAACGAGTTATTTTGTAACCAATCTGTTATACTCTGAAGGTCGCTATTAAAACTGCCAGATGATACTCATGTTGTTCGAAATAACAATATACCTGCAAATCATCAGCTTATAGGTAGGTAAAAAAGAATATTTATGTATATATACATATATATTATATAATAGGAACAATAGAAAAAAGTCTTACTGGAAGATTAGTATTGTCGGGTTCTACACTCATCCAGATGTCGACAAATATTTGTAAAACTGTCTCAGATCTCCAGATCTCATACCTAGATTGTGTATGAGGTATGGTAGGGCGTTGGTTACTGGGGCCAAATAAGTCTGATTTAATTAGTAATGAAGGTGAGCATAAAGGTCTAAAACAAAAAAGAAGGTAATATTACTGTGCTAGTTTACATACAAAAATAGGTGTCTCAAATCAGATGCAGCTCGAGTTGCAGCAAGGTACTAAGATAACTGGTATATATCTTTCCAATTACGAGGGCTGGTATTTATGTATCCGAAATAAAATAAAATAACTATCATTTCCTTCTAATTATGCGCTACATAGGTACATATGATCGATACACTTTTGGATTCGATGAAAACAATTTTCAAAGCACTTTTTTCCATTCTGAAGGCGGTATCTCCAAATCATGATTTTATAATGCCTCAACGTTTTTATTTCGGGTTCAAAGTTGACCATGTAATTTATTCTTTACGGTTGGAAATAAAAATAAGTCGTTGAGTGTCAAATAAGGGCTTTATTATGGATGACCCGTAAACACGTACACTTCAGGTGAAACGCTTGAAATGCTCAGCGCATTTCAAATCATTGTCATGTTGAAACACTTGCATTGTCATGTTGAATAATGATTTTGCGTTGTCGGTTGCTCTTCCTAATTTCTTTTTCAAAATCTTCTGGCAAACAAATGGTCGTGTACCAATCCGAAATAAATGATTTACGATTTTTTAGTGGTACAGTAGCCACATGAACAGCTACGAGTATTTGTTGATTGTTGCTTCGGGGTCATATGCATAAATCACAGGCATGGCACAAGAGCGTGGTGGTTCTGTTCTTCAGATTTCTGAACATACCCTGACCTGACCCATCTCGTTGTTGAGTCTTGTCTACAAGTTGTTCTTGAGAGTCATCATGAATCGTCTCGCTTGTAGGTTTAACGACTTACAGCCTCCCGAACAAGCCGGTTTTCGAAAAGGCTTTAGTACCATAGACCACATCCATAAGCTGCAGGGTATACAAAATACCGAAGAGTATAACCAGCCACTTTGCTTGGGGTTTGTGGATGATGAGGAAGCATTCGGAAACCTGGGCTGTGCTAAGGTCTTTGCAGAGATGCCAGATCGACTTCATGTACATCCAAGGTTTGAAGTGTTTGTATGATAGCGTCGCTATGTCAGTCCGTATAGAGGATCAGATTACTAGGCCAATCCAATTTTAAATCCAATCCGCCTGCAATGAGGAGTGTCATAGGGAGCTATTTAACGCCGCATTGGAAGACGTCTTAAGCATCTGCACTGAAACGGATTTGGCGTCAACATCAATGGTAGTACATCACGCAATTACGCTTTACCGTCGAGGTAGTCATTACGGCAGACTCTGGATGACCCTAGCACCATGCTCAACGTAATTAATAAATTCGGTGTTCTACAAAATATATTTCGGGTAGTGCTCTCAGGAACTGTTCGATCTTGTGCCACCTTCGCCGTTCTACCACAGGACTGCGAGGCATCGTAGAGATTTGCACTGCTACGTCGTCGATATTCCTCGGACGCGCACTAAGCGGTTTAGTTCCTCTTTCCATATACGCACTGCAAAGATTTGGAATGCTCTTCCAGCTTCCGTTTTCTCCACCACCTACAATATCTTCAAGTCAAGAGTAAATAGGCATCTTCTAGGTAAGCGCGTTCCACCATAGGCTGCATCATCTATTACCATCAGGTGTGATTGCAGCTAAGAGCAGCTTTATACAAAATAAAAAAAATTAAAAAGATGTAGTGGCCAGTTTCGGATTCTTAAATAACAGCCCTTGTATAATAAACCTGTACAGTCTTGCTGACTCTCAAGCCCTGCTTTACCTCCTTTTATTTACATATTGTGTTCTTCTCCAAGTTCTAAAATATATTCAAATCGATTCAGCATTTTAGTTGAGAGAATGTAAATTATTTATTTACGCATTTATAATAAATAATACCAGCCGACGCCCAGCGGATTGACTATTTTCCGTGAGAATACAGGGATAAAATATAGCCTATGTCACTCACAAGTAACGTGGCTATCCAGTGGTAAAAGAATTTTCATAATGACGATGACCTCATCCGAGTACAACACCACAAACTTTACTTCTATAAAATATTAGTATAGAAGTATAGATTAGTAATAGATACTTGTTAAATACAGACCTGTTCACAGTTTGGAGTGGAGGAACCAATGGAACTTTTCCTGTGTAGGATATGGTTGGTGTAACCTGCACATTGGGATCACAAGGAAGGAAATGCACAAGATAGTCACAAGACAGGGCGAAATACACACTATTCCAAATGCGCCAATCGTTACTCTGGTAATTATTTATCAAAAATAATGCAAAATTGATTATATAATAGTCAAATGGATCTGTACTTAATTATTAAGGATTATTAATACATTTATATATAATATCTTCAAAGTTCACTCATCACGAAATATCGAAAAACGCAACTAACAATAGAATAACTAATAGTTAGGAGATGTCCGCTAAGAACTGATTTCACGACATGGCCGGATTAAGAAGGTATAACGGAGTCCGATATTTATATATAAATACAGGACCTTGAAATTTTTTTTTATCAAGATGAATCACTGATGTTAATAAAAGAATTATACAACAACACATAAAGTATGTTAAAAGCAAAATAATGAAAGTAATGAAGTATTTATTTATAAATAGAAAACAAATTATAGAAACATTATAGCTACTGCTATACTAAAAGCAAACTTGATATAGAATGTTATCAACAAATAACAAACCAGTATAATAATTAAAGTAGTTTTAATTAACTTGTTTCTAATTAACGTCAATAAAACTGATTAATAAGCTAATTAATGACAATAAAACTGACAATATAACTGATTAATAAACTGATTATTAAGGTCAATTAGATATAGTTATTATATTTTGAATGAAACGTATGAAAACAATACAAAATTTGAAATAAGTTAGGTAGGAAATGACATGCGCTTTCTACCTTTATTTTTAATCTGTTTGTTGATAAGAAAGTCACTGGCCTTTAAGACACGGGCTTACCAAGTTTAAGGACCACAATGCCATTGTATTTCTATACTGATTATTTACAATAATTATTTCTTTCTTAAACATTCCACATTGAGTTTGACTTTAGTATAATAATGTTTATTTTTAAAATAAATAATTCTTCTTTCTTGTTACAAAAGGATACTCAATGCTAACGCTACAACATTCATTCCTTGATAATCCATTGTTATCAGTTCTGCATAGAACTGTGGACCTCTACCTCTCTCAAGAGTCATCTGCAGTTGTAACTGAAAACATAAGGAAAAATATATATAATTATATATATATATATATATAAAATCAATGCCACTTTTCGTTGTAATTTTAGAACTCGACAATGGGCTCACCTATCCAAACCAAATGTTCAAGCTTTGTTCGGACTATTTAGTGGATGGTTTAGGAGAAGTTTGCACAAAATCGGGTGAGCGGTGTAACAAATAAATTCTGGGGGTAAGGTAGGGTCAGGGTAGGGTGGGGGTAGGGTAAGGGTAGGTGGGGGGCAGGGCTTAGGTAAGGTAGGGTAGGGTAGGGGTAGGGTAGGGTAGGGTAGGGTAGGGTAGGGGTAGGGTAGGGTAGGGGTAGGGTTATGGTAGGAGTAGGAGTAGGGTAGTGAACGGTAGGGATATAGAAGAAGTGCACATAAGTCTGAGCAAAGCTTGACTGGGTCCGCTAGTAATATAAAAAAGCTTATTAAGCTTTATTATTAAGCTTAGTCTCCCCGTAGCTAGAGCTCAAAAAGGATTGACTACAACTAAAAGACAAATTCACTTTGTCAAAGCTCAAAATCGAATTCCTCTAGAATACCCTATTCAATCCTATGTTCTGCACCTGATTGGACTTTGTTAATGGATATGTATGAAAAGCTTCATAAAATCCCAGAGGATGTGAGGATCAATATTTCAAGATCTTGTTGAGCTTACTGTGCTGTGGGAGACTAACATTCCAAAGGATAAAAATTCACAGTATAAAAGTGAATAAATATTATGACCTAACAAATGAACTAACTAAAAATGGCTATGTAGTTAGTCTGTACGCCGTGAGATGATTACCAGCAAAATCTCTCTATAACTTGCTTAAAGACCTTGGCCTCTCTAGAAGTGCAGCTAGTTCTATATTAGAATGAGTATCCAAAGCTGCTTTAATAGGATCTTACCAAATTTGGCTAGGCAGGAAGAACAACATGTCAAATTGTCAAAGAATTACTTAACCCTACGTTCTTTGGTCACAAGCCCAGGACCATGCTCAGAGTTTTTCTCTCTACCACACGATGGACCGGGCACCCGGTTAATCCATGGAATACTAAGATATTTGTCTCTTATAAACATTATATTCCCAGATCAGGGCAACTTAGTACGATGGGGGAAAGCCACTTAAAATCTTGCTATACTTGTGCTGAGGCAATAGGAACAGCAAGGCACTTGTTGGTTGGATGCAAGGTGATCTTGGATAGGGGTCTTTACTCATGTCGTCACAATTGTGTACTCCAAATCGTAGGTGAAGCTATAAGCCTTTCAGTAGCTAGACCTTAAAAAGGATTGACTACAAATAAAAGGCAAATTAACTTTGTCAAAGCAGGTTCAATAACAAAATCATCTAGTAAGCCTTTCTCAATCCTAGGGTCTGCACGTAATTGGACTTTATTAATGAATATGTATGAGAAACATTATAAAGTCCCAGCGGATGTCGCTATTTCGACATCTAGACCATACATTTTCTTTTTGTCCAAACAAACTAAGCAAATAGTAGTTGTAGATCCTACTGTGCCGTGTAGTTAGACTGTACGCCGTAGAAGTAGGTGCGAGAGGACTACCAACAAAATCTCTCTATAACTTGCTTAAAGACCTTGGCCTCTCTAGAAGTGCAGCTAGTTATATATTAGAATGAGTATCCAAAGCTACTCTAATAGGATTTTATCAAATTTGGCTAGGCAGGGAGAACAACACGAGCGGAGAAGGGGAGTGTTGATCGATTGTCAAGGAATTCCTTAACCCTACATCCAGTAGTCACGAGTCCTGGGCTTTGCTCGGTGTTTTTCTCTCTACCGCGCAATGGACTCGGCACCTGCATGTTGAATCGGTGGAATGCCAAGATATTCGTCTCTCTGAACAAGTATGATGGCACCCGAAGGGTGAATCCATGGGATACTAAGATTAAATATTTTATTTTTTAACAAGTCTGTAACTATCACCTGTAACATTACTTAGTTGTAATAGTTTTTTCTATCACTTGTAATAGTATTTTTTTAAATAAAAGTTAACTGTACATTTTTTCTGATCCTCAGTTGGTATTCAAAATTTTACACATTATTAGTTCAGCTATTATATATAGCATTCAGCTATTGGACTATTGGCCTCACCCCTATCATTTTTAGAGGAGACTCAAGCTCAGCAGCGAGCCAAATATGGGATGATAATGATGAATGAGTAGTTCAAATAATCAGTTTTGGTTTTATTTTTGTATAGTTTTATATTTAAATGATAAGTTATATCCTAGTGAAACTGGATGCAGATTGATGTATATTAGGGAATGTATTTACAAATGATATGATGAATGTATTGTTTAAAAAACTGTAAAATTTAAGAGACAACAACCCAGATCCAACAGTAATATGTATGTATGTTTTACATTTTAAGATGTAACTCTGCAATGAAACTAAAAACTAAATCAATAATTCCCTTAGACTATGAAATTAGACAAAGTAACAATTGCTTCTATTCAATATTGATCTACATTATCGTACTGTTTAGTCTGTTTAAGTAACAATGGCAATACTAACTCACACATTCAAATAATGTTATTATAACTTTATAATTAAACTAGCAGACGCCTGCGACTTAGTCTGCCCATAATCTGGTAAATAGCAGTGATTGCCAAGCGGATATGATCTCTGCCTCTGATTCCAGAGGGTGTAGGTTCGAATCCATTCTCTGAGTGTGTGAAGTCTGCCAATCTGCATTGGGCCAGTGTGGTAGACTATTGGCCTAACCCCTCTTATTTTAAGAGGAGACTCGAGCTCAGCACTGTGATGAATATGGATTGATGATGATTATGAAGTCAAGCGGTTTTGGAGATTTCGTAACAGTTTATAGGTTGAAATATCTGAGAATCACTTACTGGTAAAATATTTAGTGGCAAATTATATTTCAGCCGACGATCTGCCAGCAGTTTATAACACAATCGAAACATTGGACCATGGGGTACTAAGAAATTCATCAACATTTCAAACTCATATCTATTTTTTTCATATGTAACTTGCCCTAATCCCCATCCATTTTGATTTGTAGGTGCAAATATATTGTATATTAGCTGGGGAAATAGAGCTTGTAAATCCTTGTAAGATCCTGTTTGGTCTATAATTATTTTCAATTCTTTAATTCTTTCCTGTAACGAGGAATTATGGTACCTGTGGAATTGACTCTGAAATCAATAATGAAATTTAGGTATATGATGAGTTTTAAAATGTTTTTCAATTCAATTCAATTCTTCTTTATGGCTTTCATTTGTGCCAACTGGGCACTGTTTATCTCGCCAGTGTCGAGTAGATGGAGGAGGCACGATGGAGATTGTTCGGTGAAGGCTGACAAATTTAATTTTGAGAATCTACTAAATAGTTAATATTAAATGATATTATTTTGTTAGTTCTTAACCTAAAACAACACAAATAACATATATTAATAAACAAAATATACAAACAATGTTACAATTGGATCTTATTACATTCTACATATTTACATAAAAATCTACAATATGGACTAAACACAAACATTAACAAACATTTAACACTTAAAGGACGAGGGACTTTTGGGGGAAGAACGTCATAGAGAGGATGAAGAAGTCTGGGACAGTTAAAAAGGAGATGAGTGACAGTGCCTTCATCCAAACCACACTCACAGATAGAGTTATCCCTAATCCGGAGCTTGTTTAGATGCACAGGTGTACATGAGTGACCAAGACGCAAACGGGAAATAGTTGTCAGAACCCAACGTTCAGTCATTTTTCGAAAGAAAAACCAGGGACGTCTTGGTATATTTGGCTGGATAGATGAATAATGTTTGCCTTTCACCAATTTTGATTCATTCCAGAAGGACTCCCAGGATCTATCCAGATAAGTTTTTGCCAGGGCAGTCAAGACTTGTGAAGAATTTTCAAAATGTTCAAGGGAGCCAGTTAGCACAGCAGCTTTTGCACATGAATCAACAGTCTCATTTCCAGGGATTCCGGAGTGACTTGGGATCCAAACAAGCAAGATGGATAATCCTCTTTGATAACTTGACAGCAGAGCTTGCCTGATCTTTAAGATAATGTGAAATCTTGATTTGCTTTTGAATGGGTTTTCTTTAATGGACAATAAACAACTTAAAGAGTCTGTACAAATAACCGTCTGTTGAATGTTATGGGACTGTGCAAACAGGACTGCTTCCAATATAGCAGTGGCTTCTCCTGTGAACACAGAAGACTCGGGAGGACATTTGAATTTCAATATTATCTTATACCTGGGAACCCAGCAGGCAGCACCAACACATCCATCTGGGGATAACTTTGATGCATCAGTATAAATATGCAGATGATTTGACCAATTTTGATTAATAATGGCTTGAAATTTAATGCTAGTATCTGGGGCTCCTTTAACTAGGCCAAGATTTGTGATGATAGGAGGGTTATATAAAAGAGCTTTATATGAGGTGGAAAAAAGTGGGTTACATTGGAATTTTGACATAGGATGAGGGAGGCTATTAAATTTCAAGAAGCTATCTAACAAATAGGAAGAGGAGTAACGACAGTGGGGAGTGCGGGACAATTGAGTTAATTTGGCCCAAAGAGGATGTGATGATAACTGTAACACTTTGTTAACATACCGGTCACAAAGATATTGGCGACGGATAGATAGAGGAGGATCAACACATTCTACCTGCAAGGCATTAGTGGGGGAAGATTTCATTGCTCCTAGAATAATTCTAAGGCATTTAAATTGAATTTTATTTAATTTTTCGCTACCTGCTTTGTTAAAAGGATCCATAACAAACAAACAGTAATCGATATGACTTCTAACTAGGGCATTGTATAATAATTTAAGTGAATATTGGTGAGCACCCCACCAGACCCCGGCAACTGCCCTTAAAACATTAATGCCCTTTTCACATTTTTTAACCACATATTCACAATGAGCCAATCCGTTCAGTCGATTATCTAAATAAATGCCCAGGAATTTGACATTATCTTCAAGGTTGATTGGTTGATCCTCAATACAAATTTGGAAGTCAGGGAGGGATCTTTTCCGGGTAAATCTCACTGCCTGACATTTGTCCACTGAAAGAGACAGACCATGGTCAGACAGCCACTGGTTTAGATAATACAAAGCAGAATTTAAGCGACAGGATACTTCTTCTATACTGCCTGAGCTATAATAGAGGACTATATCGTCAGCATATTGCAGAATGTTACAAAAACTGTTAACAGACAATTCCAGATCACAAGTATATATGCTATATAGCAGAGGGCTGAGAACAGAGCCTTGAGGAAGACCTTTCCAGACTAGCCGGGGGGGAAGAGAGGAAGACTGGTGTATAACCAGAATGGATCTGCCAAATAGCAGATTACATATGAGATGTACTATCCTTGGAGGAATACTCAGCTTGAGCAGTTTATGCCTGAGTACCGGAAGAAGGACATTATCATAGGCAGAAGCAATATCAAGGAAGACACCCACTAGGTACTCTCCTTTTGTAAAGGCTAAACGGATGTCTGTTGTCAATATGCTGAGGCTGTCTGTAGTACTCATACCCTTCCGAAATCCAAACTGCGAAGAGGGTAGAATATTTCTGCTTTCCACTATCCACTCCAATCTATTTTTAAGCAGGTGTTCTGTCACCTTAGCTAATGTAGATGACAAAGCTATGGGTCTGTAGGAATTTGAATTTAGAGGATCTTTACCGGGTTTGAGTAAGGGAATGACAATTTGGGATTTCCAGGAATCAGGGATAGAGCCAGATTCAAAACAATTATTAGGATTTAGCTTTGTCATTTAGATTAGTTAGGAAAGAGTAAGACACGCCATCTTCCCCTGGTGTTGTGTCTTTTAGACCACTGAGAGCCACTTAAGCTCAGAGAGTGAAAAGGGGGCATCCATTTCATCAGAGGTTGGAGCTGGCGTAGAAGTCAGAAATAAGTCCTCATTGGGGACAGAAGGTGGAGCCAGTTTGTTTGCAAAGTTGTCAAGCCAATCGGAGGGATTATTAGAAGTTCGGTCAACATGGTTAAGGGAACGGCGGAATCTTCTAATATTTGTCCAAACAATAGAGGAAGGAGAACGAGGACTAAGGGATTCACAGAAACCCATCCAGCCTAACTTTTTCTTTTTTGATACAACCCTTTTGGCTTTAGCATCGAGTTTTTGGTAGACTAAAAAATTTCTTAGGGACATACAAGACGAGTATGCCACCTCTGCAGAGGTTCTTTCCCTAAATAAATCACTGCATTCATCATCCCACCAGGGAGGTGAAAGCATGTGGTTTTTGGGAGGATGTTTTCTTGGGATATGTGAATCAGCCGAACATTTAAGACAATTTAGAAAAGATTCATAACAAATCAAAGTATTTTCATCCACCTCAAGACTTGGCAGGGAGTCAATCGTGCAGTCAACCGATTGGGCATATGCTGCCCAATTGGCTTTTTTAAGTTTATATTTTAAAAGAAGGTCATAGTTGGGGATGGGAAGGGATCTATTATTTAATGAGATTATGATAGGAAAATGGTCACTGCCATGGGTGGACGGCAGCACCCTCCAGTTCATTTGGGAAGCCAGGGTTGAGGAGCAGAGGGAAAGGTCCACTGCAGATTTTGGATTTTGACCAGGATATACTCGACGTGTAGGAGAACCATCATTGAGGATGCAAAGGTTAACATCGTCCAGTATATCTATATGTAGAGGACCAAACCCATCAGTGGCATGACACCCCCACATAGTGTGGTGAGTGTTGAAGTCACCCATGACTATGACCGGACTGGGAAGAGAAGATAGGATAGATTGGATTTCAGGAAAAACAGAAGAAGAAGGGTGAGGAATATACAGAGACACAAAAGAAATATCTAAAGAACGAACAGCCACAGCATTAAACTGTTGGCTGTGCGGAGGGAGAGGAATTTGGGAATAAGGAAGGGAGTGCCTTAGAAGGATGGCACTACCAGCACAACTGTCATCCCTGTCGTCCCGCAAGCAGGAGAAACCTGGAACCCGATTTTTTTTTTTTTTTTTTCTTTTACAAGTTAGCCCTTGACTACAATCTCACCTGATGGTAAGTGATGATGCAGTCTAAGGTGGAAGCGGGCTAACTTGTTAGGAGGAACGAATACGAGAACCTGGAATCAGCCATGTTTCCGAGACGGCAACAATGACAGGTTTGTGCAGATTTATAATGGAAATTAATTCGTGTTTTTTGGAACGTAGGCTTCTACAGTTCCATTGAAGTAGGGTTATTGGATCCATTATTGAGAATTTTGAAAAGTTGGGATAAGTTATGGGCAACGTTGGGCGGTAGGGGGATTTCGCTACAAGGAGCTATAATATTTACTAAAAATTCTGATAATATTTCTAAAATTCGACCCTGAGAAGGGACATCAACATTATTATTGTTGAGAGCGCAACCATTTGGTTGGAATGTGGAACATTCACCATCAATATTCTGATGAGCTCTTTTGTCATACCCTTTCCTCAGAGGTGCACGGGGTCGAGGGGAGCGGAATATTGTCTGGCGATATGAAGTTGTTGAGGGATGTTGAGGTCTGGAGGGAGTCCTAGGGGAAGAGGAAGGCATCTCTTTTGCTACCTCTGCATACAAGGTACGCACAGGGGGGAACTGAGACGCTGCTTCCATGTAAGATATATTATTTTGTGACATTACCAGTTTTATGGACTGCTGACGAGAGAATTCAGGGCAGTCCTTGTCTGTGGCAAAGTGTTTGCCAGAACAATATAAACAAGTAGATTCAGCCTGTGTAACAGGGCATGAATCACCTGAATGGGGTTGAGCACACCTGTAGCATCTCGCTTTGGATCTGCAAGCCAGTTTAATGTGGCCAAACCGACAACAGTTTTGGCACTGTATCGTGGGAAATTTGTACACTTCGACACGGAGAGAGGAGTAGTAGGAGTAGAGTCTTTCAGGGAGCATCTGCCCTCTGAAAGTTACTACAACAGTCTGGGTCGGCACCCATGTGGTTACACCCTCACTGGTGGTTTTCCTATTTAATCTTCTGGCCTTGCTCAACAAATTCGTCCATCGTCCATTCTATTGGTACACCTTTTACAAGACCCATCCTGGAAATGTTGTATGTCGGGATAATTGATTTGTATTTACATAATGTTAGTAATGGGTTAGTCAGAAAAGAGTTGGCACTCTGTGCCGAGCAAAATTCAACAATAATTTTGTTACGCCCTACATTTTTAATACCACCCTTAACAATAGAATCTATTTTATTTTTGTGCAGAAATTGGCCAAAAGTTATGGCTCTTAAAGAGGCACCAAACGATGGGTCAACTACATCACGTGACACTTGGACAATGAACGGACCTTTGTCATCTAAAGCGTATGATTTGGGGCCGTCGGAAAATGATGGGTGAACATATACATTTTGTATAGAAGGAATGGATTGGGAGTCATTGGGTTTTTTGGAGGATGGGACTTCTGCATCCTCTCCATGTCGTTTACGGGATGGACCCGGGTCTGGGGGCTTTGGAGGCGGATCTATGTCCATCCTTCAATTTTTAAAACTATAGCTACAATAAACTATAATAATTTACCACCACCAATAGAGTTAGTAATATCTTTAATATCAAATATTTAGACTGTGTAAAAACACAAAAAAGCGCCGAAAAATCACCGAAATCTCACTTACATTTGCGTCAACCAAGGTTACCCGTGAGCGAAAAAAACTAAAATGTTTTTATTGTAAAACCAATCTGAAGTAAAACTTACCATTATATCATGCACCATTTTCGTTTTTTCAATAATCATTTGCATTGTAACTGGAACATAAAAAATAATGAAAAAATTGCTCTCTTGATTTTGAATCAAGAGAGCAATTTTATTTGTTTTGATTTGAGCTACACTCTACAGGTTACAGGAAAAAGATGGGAAAAAGGAATTAATGAGTATTGATTTATTTTGAGCACAGATCAATAGAAACAGATCGTGGAGTCTTGTCTATGATACAGATTATAAAACGTATGTTTTTGCGACTTGTACCTTGTAAGAGTTATTTATTTTACGTTAAACTTGACAAAAAGAAGACATTAAAATTTCACTTTTTTGAAAGGTTTTTTAAAATTGAAACAAAAGCCAAAATTAAAAATAAGATTAATAAATTTATTCAAACAATTTGAACGTAAAATTATAAATTATTATTTATTACTAAATAATTCAGAATGAATGTTATAGAAAAACTCAGAATACAGAAAAACACCAGAAGGGGTGATAGCCATACACTGTAATCTTTGGTGATAGCGCAAAGAAGTGAAGCCTTAGACCATTAATAACTGGACGTGGTTCGCTAACCGTTACCCCTCTGGCAAAGATCAAAAATCTATGATCTAATGCGTTTATAAAAACTGTTGCTACAGAATCGATGTTTCATTGTTGTAATCGTTTTCGTCGTGTAAGGAGCTCCCTAAAAATGCCGGTTTGTGTAGTTAAATGGCATAAAAAACTGCCAAAAACTTGTAGTTTAGTAAAAGATGGAGTTTCGAGTAACGTTTCATTTGAAAGTATTTAAACCTTAATTTTATCAAATTTTTAATAAAAACAATTTATAAAAAGAATCGATTCTTTTGACGAAACAGCCAAACATCGATCAGTAATCGAATATTCTACGTATTTAATCTGTGGATAGTCTACGCAATGTCACAGTAAATATGCAAGCCGTAGTTTGACTTCATACTAGAAGTCGAAACGCGACCTATACCTCAATTTCAATTTACTAGTTAAATAGATTTTATTAAGACTAACTCACTAACATACTAAACTTAAAACAGACACACTAACAATATACTAACATAGAAAAAAAAAAATAAAACTGTTACTCTTATTAATTGAAAAACTTGTTTAATGTAATAATGTAAGGAATAATAAAGGCTTTGAAATTGAGAAAAACATAAGGGATTAAAGGGCTAACATAATTTACGGAACCCTACACTGCGCGTGGCCCGACACGCACTTGACCGGTTTTTTAATATTTGGTCACGTAGTGTGGAGGTAATACCTAGATGGCATCACCAAAATAAACATATAAATACGACCTATCCTTCAAGGTCATTGATTAGTATCAGCCTTATTTAAATCTACCAATCAAAAAACAACACGCATTTTATTGATCACTTCCTATTTTACTACAATTTACAAAATATTTTATTTGTTTACATAAAAAAGTATATTTACAATCACAAAACTAAATGGAAATACAAAGTTGGCAAATGTAATTAAAATGCTGGAGGCAGGCAGCCCTATCACATGTTTACGTACCGCGCGTTGTAAGTAGTTATTTCAAAAATACGGCCGAGTATACTGCTTGTATATATTTTTACTGTGCTAAATGTGTTTGTTAGTGTGTGTAAAAATTACGCGTGTGTGTATTGCGTGTCAAATTTATAGTTGTGTGTAGTGTATGGACACAGAATATACTTAATGGTGTTAAATATTTTCGATGTGTGAGTTTACCTCGTCCCCCTCAAAAAATGACAGACTTATTTGTTGGTGAATTGGGGTGCGAACCGCGTCCAGTTATTAATGGTCTAAGAGTGAAGCCATTTAAACTACTCATTTTATGAGTTAGTACACTACCAAGCGATTACTCACTCTGTGTTTGTCGTGCTCTTTGACGTGCTATACAGGTGACAAATTTAATTAAATTAAGCCGTCTTGTGCCATTTCTTCGTGTAAAAATGCCGTTGGTAATAAAAAGAAACTGTATGGGATCACATTTCATGTGTAAGTAGCACATATAAATATTGTTATGATATAATAATGAATAATTTTACGTAAATTTCGTTGTCATAGAAACCGATGCCTCCATTTTGTAAGTGTTGCCAATGTAATGGTTTTGATTTTCCCTACTTTTAATTTCTATTCAAGGATTTATCATTTAAGTAAAATATTAATCAACTAAATAGGTAGGCATAGGTTCCGGCAAGTAAGTTGAAATAAAATTGCGGTAATCAGCGCAGATAAAGAAAGTGCAAAATAATCTTAAAGCTTTAAAATTTTACAAATAACAATGGCGTACTATATTATAATAAGTTCGTTCGTTCTTACCTGTTTGTGTGTTTGTTTGCACATTTGTTTGTTTTCGTTTTTTGGTCTTTTGTTTTTTTGTGTACCTACTTGTTTGCTTGTTTGTTTGAGCAAGAGGAGTGATTAAATAAAATATATTTATCTTCAAACACATTCTTATAAGATATTAAACCAATTATATGGCCTTATTTATACATGAATTTTAAGAGACATAAAGATTAGAGAAATAAGACGAGATAATAATAATTGTGCACGCGATTGAAATACATATTTATAATAATAATTTTATATAATTATATGGAATATATAAAATTATTATTGTAAATATGTATTTGTTTAGTTTGTTAGTTGATAAGTATTATAATAACCGTCATATTATATCTATTATTTATTTGTCCTTGTCTTGATTTTTTTTAAATGTTAAGTAAATACAAAATACTATTAAAAATTTATAAAAAAAATCTCCCATCAGAGTGCCCAAGCAACCAGTGGTCAGGGTTCCATCGTGTCCAACCTCCTCGCAATTCGCGCCGTCTCAAGAGTCACTGCTTTCTGTATCCGACCCTATAACCAGCTGTTAAGCGAATACTGCTTAAGATGTTGGTCAAGCGTTTCTCTATAAGACCATTGTCTGAAAGGACTATCGAAACAATAATAGTTGTCTCAACATTTTACAATCTGGCTGTAATCTCGTGAGGTCCAAGTATTTTGATAGGTACTTTTTCTTTTTCAGCTTTGACCAGATTACCTTCATGTGAAATAGTAATATGACACTTAGTTATTAAATTTCTACTGCATATTTTATTTTATGATTAATAAGCGATACTAAAATATCTATTTAAAAAAATCGGTTCTATAATACCTAAATAAATTTATTAAATTTGGGCAGTAACATTAAGCGGTTGTCATTCAATTTTGCAAAAAAGGTATAATAAATAATAATTATATTAATTTTCCAAGCAAGAGTTCATTTTCTTGCTGACTCTTAGCAATCACTAAAAAACCGGTCTCACTGTTTTTTTTTATTTTATTCTTTACAAGTTAGCCCTTGACTACAATCTCACCTGATGGTAAGTGATGATGTAATCTAAGATGGAAGCGGGCTAACTTGTTAGGAGAAGGATGAAAATCCACGCTCCTATCGGTTTCTACACGACATCGTACCGGAACGCTAAATCGCTTGGCGGTACGTCTTTGTCGGTAGGGTGGTAACTAGCCATGGCCGAAGCCTCCCACCAACTAGACCTGGACCAATTAAGTAAACCTCAATCGGCCCAGCCGGGGATCGAACCCAGGACCTCCCTCATTAAATCCACCGCGCATACCACTGCGCTACGGAGGCCGTCAATTTACCATGTAAGTTAACATTTAATGTGATGAACTATACACTTATTGTTTTCCTTCTAACATTATAAACTTTTACCACAAAATACTAATAATATGATTAATTTCTATTTTTAATCGCTTTAGCGATAAAGTTGGCTTTTTGTTTCTATAATGCAGGATACAAAAATATAGAATACCTACTGTTTCTTATTTTCAGACCTATAGCAAAGCCTGGAGTCGATGCCGCCATCTTGGACATCCGCCATATTGTATTTAAGTCACGTGACTATTTTTTTCGTATTCCTGACAGCAAACACTTTCATTTGATATTCATTACCTGGGTGTGGATTTCAAACAGCCAGTCCGCCATCTTGGGGAGGCCGCCATATTGGATTTGTAATGACGTTTCTTAGCTACTCATTTAATGTCATCAGAATTTAGGCCGTGTGCAAAATTTCATCTTAATTGAAGACCGGTAAGTGGGTCTAATTAAAATTCCAAGATTTTCTTACATAGATAGTTAATTACAAGTGAAGCTAATTTATGCGTGGTAAATGTATACTAAGTGAAATATATATAATTATTAGGCTCCGACTCATATCTACGGTGGTATCCATGTGGTATAATTATTTTACAAAGTGAAATTAGGATAATATTCTGTCAATTGTTTCGCAAGATTCTTGATGATTTACAAGCGAAGTAAATACTGGCAAAGAAAATTTATTTATAAGGCCTAGCCGTACTTTAGTATTTTAGTCGAGTACGAACTTTGACACCTGTACTTAGATCAATAATAACATATGAATACAACCTATCCTTCAAGGATTAGTATTAGCCTTATT
The DNA here is from genome assembly GCF_947172395.1 of Bicyclus anynana. Classification (NCBI taxonomy): domain Eukaryota; kingdom Metazoa; phylum Arthropoda; class Insecta; order Lepidoptera; family Nymphalidae; genus Bicyclus; species Bicyclus anynana. The sequence goes on from NC_069110.1 coordinate 3,088,952, forward strand.
TAAATCTACCAATCAAAAAACAACACGCATTTTATTGATCACTTTCTATTTTACTACAATTTACAAAGTTTTTTATTTGTTTACATAAAAAAAGTATATTTTAAATCACAAAATGTAATTAAAATGCTGGAGGCGGGCAGCCCTATCACATGTTTGCGTACCGCGCGGCTGTAGGTATTTATTTCAAAAATACGGCCGAGTTACAATACTGCTTATATATATTTTTACTGTGGCAATGTGTTTGTTAGTCTGTGTAAAAATTACGCGTGTGTGTATTGCAAGTCAAATTTATAGTTGTGTGTAGTGTATGGACACAGAATATTTTTATTGGTGTTAAATATTTTCGATGTGTGAGTTTACCTCGTCCCCCTCAAAAAACGACAGACTTTTTTGTTGGTGAATTTGGGTGCGAAACAAGTCCAGTTATTAATGGTCTAAGACCGCTCTACATGGGCTCTACATTTTTTTCTGACTATGATTATTCATAGATACCATAGATAAAAGTGATTATTACTTATTAACTCTATGTCTAGTATAGAATATAAACACTACGACCTAGCTCTACATTTCAAGTACTCTACGCTCTAGGGTCTATGCGTATTATACTACTCTATGGGTCTATGGATGGCCGACCACGGTGTTGGTTGGTGTTGACTTTTGGTAATGAAAATTATAATTCGCTAAACGATTGCAAGACTTACAAACTCTAAATGAAAGCCGTGATGAAATAAATACATTCGTCGGACATTAAAAAAAATATCCAGTGCAACAGAATCAATACAGGTGAGTGGCCTAGGCAGTGTTTTATGACAGATGTACGGGTCGTAATTAGTTTCTCATTCCACATTTTTATGTTTTCACACTGTACCCTTTTATAATCCCAGATAGAGCTATTCAGCTGGCAGTGCGTTTCTGCGCATACAGCTATATCAATAATATATAGGTCATTGGCTGGGCTCGATAGATTTTTCACATAAAGGTCGATGAATTTCGCCACTACCCGTGGATAATTGCTTATAGATTTTTATTGTTTGCATGGGTGCATGTGAATCCTGCTCTACGTAAAAAAAAAAAATTCTCACGGTCGGGCACCTTTATTTCGGAGACGTGGGTCTTTTTTTTTACTTCTTTTGCACATGGGCCGATTTCCTGCGTTCGTAACCGACGAAATATATACGCGGCCTGTGTGATCGTAATGCGTTTTTGTGTTTTCATTGGTGTTATTCTCCAAAATGTAAAACATGTAGATTAGTTTGGCCTTGATTATGACAGTTCATAATCAAGGCCAAACTGTAGTAGTTGATTGGTATTGAGTGGCCTTGTTGGTGATGATTATGGAGTAATTGTCTAGTCTCCAATCTATATTGACTACTTCCTTGCTTGCAGCTCCCTAACATGTTGATATTAATGTATTGTAGAGTCCCCCTAGAAAACATACTTTTCATGATGGTTATTATTATTAGGAGTTTGAGCTAGTTCTTGTGAGAATGAAGGGTTATTAGTCATGTATGTGTAATATTCATAGTATCATAGCATATGGCTAGTCTTAAGATAAATTGAAAAAAAAAATTGTTTGTGTTACCAGCATACTTTGATAGAGTTCAATAACATCCATCATATTTTTTTTTAACTCTAAATTGAAGTTTCTAGTTAGCCATTCTTTCAATCGTTTTTAAGTATAAACATATTGGGAGTGCTTATTATTATGTTTCTGTTATTTAAAAAATTGTAGTAGTTAGTACAGGTGAAACCAGAGAGTGCCTCCAAGCATAATTGTCATTATAAAAATTATTAAAGGGATTGTAGGAATAGGTTAACATATTTTAAGGTTAGGGCTTCTTTATAAAGACTAAACATTTTTGTACTAATTATAATTATTATTAATGCATCTTGCTGCTTAATGTACTTGTTGAGTCTGTTTATGAACATATTTAGTGATCTTGCAGTTATCAATCCTCAGACAATATATTCCTCCAATATAATCCAATGATGAATGGGTTTGTTGTGGACTCTTCTCGAATTAAGGCACATTTGGAACCCTTATAACTTTAATTTTAGGTTCCAAAAAATTCATAATTTATTTATTTCAAGTAGGCTTAGTTTACAAGCACTTTTGAAACATCAAGTTTGACTATTTGTAAAAACTACCACTGGTTCGGAACGCAGGATGTGCTGAGAAGAGACGGTAAAAACCCCAACATTTGCTCTTTTGAAAAAGAAATCTACAGTTGTTAACAACGTTAAAATTTCTTTTAGTTATACTTGAATGATTTTGTTTTTAAGAGAGAGATTGGAGGAAGCTTTGTGGTAACTATGAGTTCTCAACCTGGGGTTACTCTTTCTGGAAAATATTTCTTCCAACTGCTCTTTTTTTTTTATTATGTAACTTGTTTTGAATATAATGTGGTATAGGTTCTAAGCAGTGGGGTGCACAAGACCCTTTACTAGGGTATGAAGAATACCTTTAATACAAATTTACAGCAATAGGATAGCTTGTAGTCCTCAGGGTATGCAGTGCATCTTTGCATCTATGCAGTGCACGCCGCTGGTTGTAAGGTTGTAAATGATAAGCTTTCTTTTAAATCATAACCTCCAGTTCTTTGTAGGTTTTAGTAGTGATAGAGCTCTTTGTGAAAGGGTCTCTGATAGTTTTGCGCTCAACTCAACATAATGTGGGTCACATGGAACAAGGTAGGTAGGTTTGTAACACAATCTTCCGAATTTGGTTGCTGTTGAGACTTATCTTAGTGTTACAAAGAATTCATGAAACTTGAACTGACTGGTCAGAGTACTATGTCATGTTGTTTAAATAAAGCCATAAAGAGTTAAGATGACTGCATACCATTATTGTATCATGTTTATGATTCAAATGCCACTCCTTACTCTCAGTATTAAATTACATTTATTTTTTTACAGGTACTCATGCAGAACTAGTTTGACATAGCAGTTAAATGTGAGTACTCACCTAATTAGTTCGCCTATAATAAATTATAAAACTTTTGTGCTCATTAAAATAAAAATTAAATAGGTTGCCTGTGTTTATCAGTAGTACTAGAGCTATTTGTGACAGAGCTTCTCAGGTAAAGCACTACACTTTATATAATACTCATATAATTATAAATCTTATATCATTGTGTCCGGTAAAATGAAAATTAAATAGGCAGCCTGTGTGTATTAGAAGTAGAGCTATTCGTGACAAAGCTTGTCTGGTAAAGAACTACCACAATGCATATTTCTGCCTTCAAACAAAAGGACATGGTTGGTGGTGTAAATCTGATTGCAATTGCAAGCTCTGTTAAGTGTTACTCTGTTTATGGACAATGGTTTTACACTTACATCAGGTGGGCATTTGTATAGTCCCACAATTATTACTATAAAGAAAGGTTCTCTTTTATTTTGTTTTGTCACAAAATATTTTTTCTGTAGAGTGATTAATTTATTTATTAGTCATCACGAAAAACTAACACACCTAAGTTGAAATACCTTTTACCTACATTTTACTTTCAAACAATTTCATCTTAACACGTTGTTGACTCCAAAATATTCTATTTTTACCCGCTATGGCAAAGCCAAAAGGAAGGGTAGTTTTTATTTTATTAATTTTGGCTACGTATGATTTAGATGTTTAACTGTAGCACTGAACTGATATTAATGATTGAGGTGTCAAAAGATTTGTAATAATAGCCCTGGTGACATAGGCTATATAAATTTTATAAAAAAAGTATATGACAGTATTTAAACCTGTGAAAATAACCTCAAAAAAATAAACTGAGATAATCGTCACACACACCATGCATTTTTCTATTTTTACATGGTCACGCTGACTGTATACGGTCTAATGTGATTATGTCAGGAACACTTCTATTTTAAAAATAGGTATATGCTAGGTTGTAATGGTGCGACTACGGCTCTACCATGACCATTTTTGAATGGTCTATGCATTTCTCAATTTAAATCTGAAATATTTTCTTGTTTCATTCTTTTGAGTCCCCTTTTTACGTAGTCGGGCTATAGTTTTTAATTAGACCCATGTTTTATGTACTTGGGGTATAGTTTTTGAACTTTATTTTTTATGAGGTAGATATATTTATTCACTTTCTTTATTGGATAGGATTAATGATGATTTATTTAATTTTAATTGGGTCTTGTAAGTAACTTTGTTTATAAATTTTTATTCCTTGTGTGGCTCATAATTATTTCAGAGAAAAGTCAAAAATTAAATAAATTTCATGATAATTGGTTTATTATATGGAATTTTCATTGAAATATTAAACAAGAAGAACATATAATATCATTTAGTAGAGAGTATGCTAAAGTTTCTAGTGACAGAGTTTGTGTGGAAGTATTTCTGCAAATATTTCTTCTGAAGCATTCATGTGTTTCCAGTTGCTACTAAAAAACAGACATATTATAAGTCTTTATTGACTACCTCACTGGTGGCTGTGTAGATGCAAATGTGTGCCATGAACCCACCCCCCAGTCAGTGTTGAGTTTGGCATTTTTACTATGGACCTATAGAGGTTTTATTTTACAAGTATATGCTTGTATAATTCAGTTTAGCTAGACCATCTACTTGACCCATCAACTTTGCACTGTAGCTACTGAAGCGATTTGGCTGACATCTGAAATGGAAGCAGATTTTACTCTGGATTAACACATAGGCTACTTTTCATCTCGGAAAAGTAGCGTAGTAGTATTCCCGTGGGATTTGGGGAAAACTGAATTCCACTCGGACGAAGTCGCGGGCGTCCGCCAGTTGTATATATAACTTTTATAAATACAAAATTTATAGTATTAACGTAAAAATATTTATTTTCAGAATAAATTAGAATGGAACCGTCATGTTCACATTCAAAGTGCGATGTGTATGAAATAAACAATGTTTCATTTGAGAACAATGTAGAGAACAAGACTGGTAGAGACAACAGGTTAAGTGAAAATGCAAGCAGTTCTTGCAATGTTAGGCAAAAAATTGATGATCTCGAGCGTGAAGACTTTGAGGAGGAGAATAGGTTATTGAAACATTGCTCCAGTATGATAGTAGATGATGAAATTGGGGCCAATCCACGATTCTCTGGAAATCTATCCAGTGCTAACTCAAGTCTAACTTCTAGTTCTGAAACAATTTCGACATTATCAAATATGATGGCCAATGACTTCAGCTTACCCGGCTGCAGTAAAAGCGACGATTGTGAAGGCAGCAATGTTACCATAAAGAACATGATACACTCACGGACACAGTACCAAGCACCAAAAACACCAAAGAAGGTTGATTTTATGCAAAAGTTATTGACCAGTAATATACAAGAAAAGAAAGATTTTCCTAAAGGAAAGTTATACAAGGGGGATTTAATGGAGCATTCAGGAGACACTGAAATGTGTGACGGCATAAATGTTTCAACGAGTCGATCTAACTCAAACGCCTCTAGTGCAAGTTGTGACAGCAAAGACTTTACAGTTCCTTCAACATCTAATGCTGAGAAGTTGCTAGGTTTGGACGACAGCAGTAAGAGGAATGGAAGTGGAAGCTCCAAATCATCTGTGAGTATTTCTTATGAGATTTTACATTATAGAGTCTTATTTACTTACGTGCACTGCACACACATGTGTTAAGTGACATTGCACTGTATCTTCAGATACAGTGTTTTGTAGTAACGCTCATATTTATTATCTCTCATATGAATTTCTTGGTACATGGCAAATATTATTAAAACGTTTAAATTTAGCTTGACCCACCTGTTGGGTTCAAATTTACGAGAGTGAAAAGTACATTTACCTCTTTCCTGTTGACAGATCGATCTGATTTTCAGTACACACCTTTAGCCTTTAGCTTTAGTGACAATTCAATATAATATGTATGTAAATTCAAGATAATTGCCGCTACAAAAATATCTTAATGTTACAAGTATTGATAATTTGAGCTTTTTATGATAGAATCTGCGGAAGTACTGTAACCATATTTGTTTCTAAGGCTTGGTTACCATTGCAATAACAGGCATATGAGGCTTATCACCTACAACTAGGTTTATGGACACAGAGTAGAACATTGCAGGATGTTCCTAGCGTGCCCCACAAAGTGTATGCTACTCTGTTTATGAGCTATGTGTTTTCCGCGCAATAATGCATTATGAACTTGGTGGCTTATTAGTTATTATACTAAAATAGTAGATTGCGAATGGTTGAATAATATGTGTTATTAAAAAAATACATTTTATAAAATAAAACGGTTAGTTTTGTAATAGTACTGAGTGTTTTTTAATACGAAGTTATGAACCGTTTAATACTCTACTTTATCTAATCTCATGCCATAGATATTATAACAAAACCTATACATTTAATTCCTAAAGAAAATAATTACACACACACACAAAAACATATACTATCTACACCATAGTATATGAATAACTAATTACTACTAAAAAAAACAGCTTCTTTTTGTGTACAAATTCGAAATTCAAAATAGTAGAAACGCGATATCGTGACGTCTTAGAGCTTTAAGTCGGTTATATGAATTGAACAATATAATCTAATGAAATAAGTCTAAAAAATTTAATTCTCCCATACAAACAATTCGTATCTTCTGTGCAAATATGAATCTTGAATCTTCCTAAGCGCATATCTCGAGAACGGCAGAACTGATTTCGGTAATTCTTTTTTTAGAATATTCCTAAAAGTACTAGGATGGTTCTTACGGATAGAAAATATTCGAAAGTCTAAAAAAAAATTCTGTACTCCTATACAAAAGATACGATACATATAAATTGTAATGAAGTTATAAGGTTAAAGTTAAAATTTAAAAAAAAAAAATATTTTCTTCTTTTTAAATAAAGCGTTTAAAAAAAAATTTTTTAGTTATCGCTGGCTAGGTCTCTGAGTCTGTTCATATTTTTAAGTTACTCCTAATAAGCCCTTTCATTTGATACCTATGTTGTAGTAAAAATAACTTTTCCGCCATCTTTGGTGGTCATATAACATATCATCCATACTTAACATTTATATAAAACTTCAGCTCAATCAGTTGAAGATATATACTTTTAACTTGAGTTCAAATAATAAATTAATAAAAGCTTTTAAAAATACTCATGTTTGACTACAATCTTGTCTAATTGTTTTTTGTTCTTTTGTTCATAAGCGATCAACCGGCAGACTAACAAATAGCAGAGGTGTTTTCTATAAAATCATGACTAATTAAAAAAACAACTGTAATTAGTAAAATAGTAATTTGTTATGCAAGACACCAAAATTGATTATTACGATGAGTGTGCGTAAGGAAAAGTAAACGAAACTTCAATTTGTCAATACACCATTTTTGACTCACTGTTGAGCATGAGTCTCCTCTCAAGAGGGATTAGGCAATACATACTTTAGGTAAAAACTTTATAGGTTAAAAATTTATATTATATCCACGAAACATGGTCATTTATGTTTTATAATTGTTTATTTATCTCAAAATATAAAAGTTCGGCAAAGTTCGGTGTCTATATAGCAGCAGTTAATACTTTTTGTAAAATTTGGTGATATTTTTTTAAATGTCATAATTTAAGTTTAATGATAATATGATAGTAGATTAAGGAATTTATGTCACATACGCAAAATTGTGCTGACAAAACATTGTGCTAAAATGTATTTTGTTTTGCTGAATTGCAGAATAATTTTCATGTCAGTAATAACATTGCCAAAACCATGTCGGTTCTAATGATGTTGCCAAAGTGTCAGTTAAAGGCATATTTGATTTTAGATTATCATCAAATTACAAGACAAATCAAATGATGTTTATTATTTAATTATATTGTACACATTACAAACAATAGGCATACCCTATATTCTTAAAGAAGATAAAATTATACGCAATTTAAGTTTTTCTAGTAACAGATAACGAAAGAGATATAAAAGTAATACAACAGTCAATATAGATAAGGATTGTTTATAAAACAAATATAGTTATGTGGATACTTGGATAACAATACATCCCACTGTACTGTACCCCAATATAAGACCAGGCCTGGCGCATGCCCCGCGCGCACGACTTCACACCCGCGCACTCGTGCACCCACACGAAAAATCGCATTTGGATGCTTCCTAAACAATAACAAAAAATTAGAAACTTAAATATTTTTTCGTAATAAGAAAGGTTTTACTTTTTATGAAAACTTTAAAATAACTTTATTAGTAGCAGTAAATAAGGTACCTAATTAATATGTACGTACTTACCTAATGTTTAGTTAAGTACATAGGTATATTTAAGTATGTAGTTGGTAAAAAATGATTTTATATTATTTAATTGAAAATTATAATATGTAAATTGTAGATATTATATTTTTATACCTATTAGTATAGTTGGATATCTACGTATAATTTCTGTTTAAAAGCTTAGACAACCTTTGGATAAAGGAACTCATGTACTACAGTGCATTTCATATAAGATGGATGCATGCATACATGCAGGCGACTGTCACCGTAGCCATGCTGTCTGAAAAACACTTCAAAATGTGTTTTACGAAGGTGCCGTTCGCTCGTATTGTGAAAACATATTTAGAAACTAAAATGTTCATGTAATCACTGTCTCAAAAAAATATTACTTTTTTTTTAATCTTGTATAACTATAATGAACTATTTAAGAACATTAAAAAAAAGTTTCAAGTAGCTTATTGTAAATTTTCTATTGCAGACATACCAGTTCTGCGATGGTGATGACGATTCAGATTCGGATGTGAACGAGGAGTCGTGGTGCACTTGCCTATCATCTCATGAGGTAAACAGCCAATCTGTTAAATTTTCCAGTTAAAAGTTTGTGTGTGCATTTGAGGTTTAACGTTTGAACTCTCATTAAGTGCCATAGGCTCCTTATGGGACCTCAGCGGCGTCACTACTCCAGTGACGTTTGGGTGAGCGCAGAAGCATCACCTGATGGGGCCTGAAAGCAGAAGCAGGATCAGATAAGAACGACTCCTCTGAGATATGGACCTCGGCTTAGAGAAGGGATCTCTGTTCTGAAAGAGTTTTTTGGCCTGAGTGTATCAGTCCAGGCACCTTCCAAATCGTGATTTAAAAAAACCCACGTCTGGGCAATGTTAAATGTCGGGGACCTCGTCTTCGCCGTCGAAGACTCTGTGTAGCTTGTGTTTGTGTTGCCTGGGCTAGAAGAATAAAAAAAAAATATCCCAACTTTACATGTAGGGGAAATACCCTCAAAATTACTACTCATATCATCATCATCAATCCATATTCGGCTCACTGCTGAGCTTGAGTCTTCTCTCAAAATGAGATGGGTTAGGCCAATAGTCCACCACGCTGGCCCAATGCGGATTGGCAGACTTGACATATGCAGAGAATTAAGAAAATTCTCTGGTATACAGGTTTCCTCACGATGTTTTCCTTCACTGTTTGAGACACGTGATATTTAATTTCTTAAATAGCACACAACTGAAAAGTTGGAGGTGCATGCTCTGGACCGGATTTGGAGGTCATATCCACTGGGTTAATGTAAATTCCTTTGTTATTCAAGTGATGGGAACAAATTTTAATATAAAATAATATGCTAATTCTATGATATTTGCAGGATGACGATGACGATGATGAACCGGAACCAGATGAAAGGCTATGGGTGAGTTTTTTTAACTAACTAATATTATTTATTGGCCTTATATGAAGAGTCAGTCCCTCAGCAGACAAGGGCGAGCGTACTCTATCTCTGTGTGATCGAATCACATAGCATTGATCGGTTACCAATGTAGTACACAAAGAGCTTTCTATAGGATACCTCATACTTTCAACTGACTTCAAAAAAAGGAGGAGTTTCTCTCAATTAGTCACGGTTTTTTTGTTTAATGTTTGTTATCTCATAACTTCGTCATTTAATATCCAATTTTGAAAACTCTTTTTTTGTTTGAAAGATACTCTCAACCGTCTAAGTATACTCCATAATTGGCTACCGTACCTATTTATTTATTTATATAAAGCACGCCAACAATACACATATTAAACGTTAAAACATAAAATAACGCATATTAAAGAATTCTGATATGCATATAAACAATAGGCGCACATAACATTTATATAATTATATGTCAAATTTATAGGAAGGATAAAATGTCAAAATTAATTATTATCTATTATCTATTACTTATGGTAGCAGCATGAGCTGACAAACTTTATAAATAGACGAGTCAGTCCCTCAGCAGACAAGATCGAGCGTACTCTATGGTAGCGTACGAAGGTCTATGGTTCACAGACCCTTAGTCTACCAGGAATGAGGTTTAATGATATGTTTTATTACAGAGGAAACGACGTTATGAGCCGCCACCGCCGCAGTCTGCTAAGAAGTTCTGTCCGGACGGCAGCGTTATGACATGCTCGGGGTCCGAATGGTCCTCCATTCACAACAGCATCTCGCTGCAGAACGCCAACCTACAGGGACCTCCTGATTTGAAGCAATGGATGCAAAGGTTATCTTTTTTTTTTTATTCTGTACAAGTTAGACCTTGACTACAATCTCACCTGATGGTAAGGGATGATGCAATCTAAGATGGAAGCGGGCTAACTTTTTAACTAGTTGGCGGTACGTCTTTGCCGGTAGGGTACTAGCTATGGCCGAAGACCCCCACCAGCCAGACCTGAGACCAATTAAGAAAACATCAATCGGCCCAGTCGGGGATTGAACTCAGTACCTCCGTCTTGTTAATCCACCGCGCATACCATTGCGCCACGGAGGCCGTCTAAATCTATTATTATCAATTCAATTGGGGCTGTCTAACTGCCTAACCATGTTACAGCTTATTCTCTAAGGAGGAAGGCTTGGATATGAAGTAGGCTGCTTATAAGCTAATAATGGGGATGATGACTAGGTTTGAATATATTGATTTTTATTATACATTCGGTAAATAAGGTCAATGTTAACTAATTTATACATAAAAAGCAAAGATTGACTGGATATTTGCAAAATAAATAAGATTATAAAATTTCAACGTAATTTGATGAAAGTTCATACAATTTTAGCTTCCTTACATTGAATGAGACATTTTTCAAAATTTTAACTATAAATATAAACGCACAGATAACAAAGATATTAGTAATTTTGTGAGAATGCCCTTAAAAATCTAACGATCATTAAGACCTACGACGTCATTAAATCGTACCATTTTGTATGGTGCCGCAAATTCGACCCTTAAATCCCTGTAGCTCCGAAAGTAATGAACGAAGATACCCTGTTACTTTTACAAAATTGCTTTATTATTAGCGTACTTCTAATTTATGTACAATTTAAAAAACTGTCATCATCCCTATTTAATATATCATGCTTTTTGATAATTTCATGAACCGGCAACCACAACAATTATGTAAGTGTTGTGGTTGCCGGTTCGGATGATAATAATAATGAATAGTCTCTGCATAGATTACTATGAGATGTTACTTATATTGACCAGGACTAAATTCCAGACCTCAACTAAAACTAAATGAACTCAAAAAGAACCCAATAAATATTTTATTGACATCAACAACGAAAGCGACTTTGTTATAAACTATGTGATGTATCCAATATCCTCCAAATAACGTGTGTTAGAATTGGTATAGATTGTTAAACTTTAGTCTATTTGATTTTAGTCCAAACTAATACGTAGACATATTGAAAATATCAGAACAGTCAAATATTTATTACGTATAATTTTTCAGCACTATTTTGTATCTATACTATTTTTTTGTCGTAGATGGTAATCTTCTTATTGAATTTTGGGTTTTGTTAAGCTGAGTACGTTTTCGTTAATATACTTCCTGTGTAGATAAGACATCCTTTAGAAATAATTTTGTAAAGGAGATTTTATCTTAATGTCAAAACGATGACCTTTTTGAAAACTATTATCATTCCAAACTAGTGAAAGATTGTGACTTCGTGTAAAAACAGTTTTTTACAAACACAGCGAGACCATAATTTTTTTTTGTAATATTGCTGTAAAATCGTTGTATTCTCACTGTAAACATAAAACATGAAAATTATACTTGAATAATCTTCCCTATCATTCATTCTAGAATCAACTAAATACCACTTCAGAAAAAGCAGTTTTTTGGTATTAGACACAGACACTTTAATTGTAATTCTATATGTATTATGGAATAGAAAATACATTTCATCCGTGTTTTGTTGTTAACATTTATAAATATTTAAGCTACGCATATACTAGACCCAAATCGTCAGGGAAAAGAGTAAGTTCTCAATTTGGTGCTGTTACCTTTTTTAAAAATAATCATTATTTCTTTGAAGTCATTATAAAAAATTGCTTTACTTCTTTAGTTTATGCTTTGTTGGTGGTATTAGTTAATGATCAGAAGGTACCACATACGATGTAATTTTTCGCTTTTTAGTTTATTTTTGTGATTTTGAAGTCGGTGTTTTTGTGATTTTGAACTCATAGTGAACGAAAGCGCCACAGTACGGGCAATTTCGTTATTTTCATTTTAACACTAAACTAATGAACCGATTTTCATGATAATTAATTGGGACCAGTCTGGAAGTATACTCTTTAAAACAAAAAAGATTTTTTAAAATTGGTTAAAAAATGACGAAGTTATGAGGTAACAAACATAAAAAAACTTATGCGCCGAATTGAGAACCTCCTTTTTTCAAGTCGGTACATTAGATCAAGAGTATACACAATCCACTAAAATAACTTATTTATAATATTAGTATAAACTATATTAATCAAGTCTTATACATAAATTTCATTCAAAGTGAATCAGTTGTTAACAATTTGGTTCTTTAGATTTGACTGTAGATGCAAGTTAAATTAAATATTAATCTGAATCTGAAATCTTCAATTGAAAGGGTAAACACAAATAAACGCTTGTTGACAAGTTATTGTTCTGACAATGTCAAATGTATTCAAGTATTATTCAATAAACGCGCTCCGTACATTCTCGGTAATTATATTGGTTTACAATAGATTATAATATGTTTTCCTGTATTATTTTGTTTTTGGGTCTGTTATTTCTTATCAGTGTACAATCAAGAAAAACTTTATAAGATGGAATTAAATAACAATAATACTAAAGTTATGCTAGAAAACCGATGTATTAAAGGTATCGTAAATCACAGGAATAAGATATTAATTTAAATCTTTTTTATGTATTCATGAATAAAACTGCTATTTATTATAAATTTTACAAGCGGACCTTAAATATTTTTAGTGGCAAAATTAAATAGGTTAGGTTTGGTTAGGTTTAATTGGTTATCATTGGAAAAGTTAGTTTGCTGAGCGTTATCAAAAGTTTTATTGTCTGTAATTACATAAATTTAAACAAAAACTTGAAAATTGTAAATTGTTTTAAAATAAAAAAATTCCTTGGTTAGTATAGTCCCGTACAATTCGTGTAAACCGCAGATCTTTCTAGAATGTGTGTTATGTTGGTGATCCGTATCTCATAGTAAGGAAACAGTTTATGTGGGATCAAATTGCTGGATTTTTGGTATTTATTCATATTTTATTATTAGATGTTTTTATTACAGAAATCCAAAAATTATAACACAGAATTAAAAATTCTATTTTATTTATTTATGTATACTTTATTGCATAAAAACAACAACAAAACAACAAAAACAGAAGAAAACATAGGAAACAAGTTTGTGCAAAGGCGGTGTCATTGCTTATAGCAATATCTGCCAGACAACCTTTGGCTAAAGGATTTAATGTAATTAAATGCGGGATAGTGTATAAAAAAATACATGGAGAAAACAAAATAACAATAATAATTACATACAAAAAATAGTATATAAATTCTGTTAACTATTATTTATATACATACCTTGAAATTAGTGCTACTTTGTAAAAAAAACTGAAATAATGTGAAATGAAAAGTGTAGATAACTTGCAATTCAGATATTAAAAATATTAAAAAAAAAATTGTAAAGTTTGGATAGTATTTTATTTTTATATTTACATTGTTAAAAATTAAAAAAAAGGACAAATAAATAAATGAGAAAAAAAAATGGTTATAGTATGAAACCCTCTCAATCTTGTTCCACTCGGTTTTGACTGTCTCGTGTTTTTATTATACTGGAATGACCCTGACTGATTCGTTAGAATTTCATGATTTATATTCGATGCTAGTGACAAAGAATCTTGTAAATTTGTGCGCATATAAACACGGTCTCGTAGATCAAAATAGTGGTTTCAGTGTCTCTAGAAATGTTATCCATTGTGGTATTAGATACACGTGAAAGACGACGTATTTTTTGTAAATTTTTGTGACAGAAATTTCTAAAGTTCTAGTGTTTTAGAGGTATTTGATATGTCTTCCTCAGGTGGTATATAAAAAAATACATTTAAACAGTGTATCTTTTTTCGTATGGTGGTTATAAATTCTGAAGTTTAGTGTTCAGTTTTGGTAGTAATGTTATCAGTTAGGCGATAATCCATAATAAGATCAGCAATTTGTGATTTTGTCCAGCATTAAATCTCTATTGTCATGACCGAAAATAAACATTTTTGGTTGTATTACAAAATAATTATTAATTTTCAAATATTAAAAATTGTCGTTTTCTTTTAACAGATTCCTTCAGTGGACCAACGGTGAGAAGATTCAGGCTATAGACGCTTTTATCAACTTGTGTTCGCCGAGCCACGTTCGCTACATGATGAAATCAATCGAGCCGCTGTTTCAGAGGGATTTCATATCCTTATTGCCCAAGGAGTTGGCTCTTACCGTGCTGGGATACTTAGAGCCCAAGGATCTACTGCGTGCCGCCCAAACTTGCCGTTATTGGAGGTAAGATGGCTTCATTTGAATGAATAAAGCCTCGGATGCAACCATTTGATAAAGACTGTGGTCATACACAATCATATTTTAGTATGATCCAGCAAACGTTCTCTGCTATAAACCTATATAACTTTCTTTCATACAAAAATATTAAACCTTCTGCGATATGTCTTATCAAAAAGATTGTTCTGTGTACAATCAACAGTCTAGCTTAAGCTTTTCAAGCTTTTTGATCGAACCTTTAAGACCACTGATTGAAATGATTATTGGAACGATAATGGTCGACTGAAAATCCAGTATAGCGATAATTTTGTGAGTTAGGTCCAAATAGTCAGCTTTCAACATATTATTGACATTAGATTATAGTAATGTAAGAAATTATTGCACACTGACCAATTAACTAATACTACTCGTATATCAGGGCTTGTATCTTCTCTGGTATACGTGTGTGGCAAGTCGATTCTCTATTTCTACAAACGCTAACGTTTCGAAAAGTAACAAAATGTATTTGTCCACCTTTTAATAGGAGATCGATGTCATTAACACTATAATATGACTTTTCTATAAGCTCAATTAAATCAAGATCAATTTATTATACAGGTTCCTAGCCGATGACAATCTTCTATGGAAGGAGCAGTGCCGTCGCAAAGGCTTGACCACCCTCAAGAAGATGCCCAAGTCCTTCCCGCGTTACGACAGCCCCTGGAAGACGGCTTTCATGCGCCAGTCCATGATACAAGAGAACTGGCTCCACAAGGTGGTGTCGCCTATTGAGATGAGGGGCCACGACGAGCATGTCATCACTTGCCTACAGTTCTATGGCAATCGCATACTCAGCGGCAGTGATGATACTACGCTCAAAGTGTGGTCTGCTATCACTGGGAAGGTATGTTTTTTGAGACATATGCATACGCATGCTTTTCAGAGAAAAGCTCCCTAGCTAAGACCGGGACTTGTGACCAAGCTGAAAGGTTTAGCAGTTTCTTTATGACAATCATTTTGTCTGCTCGTGATGGTTCTCTTGCCTCGTCAAGTTATCCTACCTTATTAGCATCTTTGGATACTTTGTTGGTTTTGGTTCTAAAGTAAAACCTACTGCAGTTCTAGTGAGGTCACAAATAGGTTATAAAGAGATTTTGCTGGTATGTATATAGATTAACCACAGAACAATTTTTAACTAATTAATACTCTTTGGATGTGTAACGGACCAGAAATGTTAACCAGACCAGACCAGTTAAACCTTAACCAGACTAAAATTATTAGTTAATAATTACTTTTTGATGTTTGGAAATATTAATTAAACACATAATTTTTAATTAAGTTTCGTTAATGCATACAACTGAATAGTTGGAGATGCGTGCCCCGGACCAGATTCGAACCAATCTCCTCCGGAATTTGAGGCAGAGGTCAAATCTACAGGGCTATCACGGCTCCGATATACAAATGAATATCGTTTATATTAAATTTGATATATGATATGAATCAACTAAACTATTACAGTGTCTTCGCACGCTTGTGGGTCACTCTGGAGGGGTGTGGTCATCTCAGATGGTGGGCGATCTAGTCATCAGTGGTTCCACGGACCGGACCCTTCGCGTTTGGAGCGCTAGCAGTGGGCAGTGCCTGAAAGTCCTCGCCGGGCACACATCCACCGTCCGCTGCATGCATCTACACCAGAACAAGTAAGCTATTTGCGATCACGGATTTGTACTTAGCTCACAGATTTATAAACTATAACTAGATTTATAAAGTGCCAATTCTTTGTATTGAACCCAGCGTACCCAGGGGCGTGGCCTAAATGGCTGTTTAATATTTAGTGAAAAATTAAATATGTCACCCTTACTTTAGAGTTGAATATTATTTATTCCTTTTGTCACAGAACAAAACAAGACTGCTAGTACATGCGCGGACACGCTTGCGTTGTTCCGCATACTCGGGTGTACGCGGGCCACGCCCCCTTGCTACTTCTATTGCTAAAAGCGTTAGCTTTTAGCGTTCTCTGTTCTGTGACTTAGCTATTCGCCTTGACCCATCCCGTCCCTTTACTGTTTTGTTATGTTCCGTTTTTCCTCAATTTTCTAATGTTTCAATGCTTATTCTGCTATTTGGGACAGAGGCCAATACAACAAAACCATCGGTCCAGCCATACTCAAGTTACTACTACAGCCTTTCTTGATGAGTACTGTTTACCAACAAACAAATTAGATAACGCATGTCATATCATGACAAACCATACATAATTTTCAATAAATAAGTTTTATTGAAAATTATGTATGGTTTGTCTAAAAAATGTTATATAAAATTTATTAACTATATCTAATTGTTCTAAGCTTATTAATCAAATTTATTTTCATTAATTTAAGAACAAATTAATTATAATTATTATTAGTGTGAAATGACTAGTGATTTATACCTTCATTTTTAATTTGTTTGTTGGTAAACAGAAAGTAAGGCAGTACAGTGTTCGAATAAATTCCACTTGGTTTTATATATTAAGATTACTTTAACTTCTATGCGATCTATTCTATCCTTTTCAAGCGATTATATATTTCTTCGTGCGATATAAGCCAAAGTGAAATTATTATTGCAATGCGAATTGTAGATTATGAGACGGTGCATAGTCGTTTTTTTTTGTACAATAAATAGAGTTGCATGCCGTTTCATACTCTATTTTATCTTAAAGCTATAGATAGCAATGAAACTCATGAACTAGAAAAACAAAACGTATTACGTAAGTTCAGAGTCACAAAAAATTCAATATGTCGCACGCTTCGACCTTCAATTATGGATACGCTCACGTGTATCCATAATTCTGATTTAGCATTTAGGGTTCGCTATGTTCGTAAACAAACTACAAAATCTTTCCAAAAGCTATGTAAACACCGTTTGTTATTCCTTCCTGTATACTTACTTACTATCGAGCGATTTTTTTTAAATATACAATAGGCTCGCGATTGACTGCGGTCTTATTGCTAGCGTATTTGCTGAGTCTATCATAAGATTTGTTTTTGTACGTGTGTTGTATAAATAAAGTAGTCAGAGAAGTCAATAGACGACTGATTAGTGTGTCGTAGTAAGTCAAAAGGTCGTCCATTTTTTCATCAATATATTTTTTCAACCTAACTGATAGCTTATAGTTTGCAATAAGTCGAAACTACTATAGTACCAGATCGTCTCATCTGGCTTTTGTCTTACTATCTTTAATTCTTCTATTCTATTTGCTTCTTTGTCTACGAGAAAAAGAAATAATATTACATTTGAAATTAAAATTTTTAATTTATTTTTTTCATGTATGTATTTAAAAAAAACATTTGAGCTATAATAAAATATTTAAAGGTAGATAAAAATAATAATTTTAGCTAAACGCGTTTCTATCTTGTGCAACGTATCTGACTAAAATACGTTAAATGAGGCGAGATAAAAAATGTAAACAAATTGACAACATGATTGCTTACGACAGATAAAGGATTATAGATAATAATATTGGCTCCCATGCAACTTAGTCAGGTTGTATACCTATTTTATCTCGCCTCTTAGTTAAGCTAAAGCGCTCCCCTCTCGTACCTCTGGTATGACCAGCTGGTGGCATATAGCCTAATATAATGAGGACTTGTTCTTGTTCTCTTTCTTTTGTCTATCGGAGATCAGTCTCTGGACCATAATCCAATCAAATGACTGTTTAGTATGTCGTTTCGAGCAGGTAGCAGCGACAGTGATTGTACCATTATTTTATGGTAAAGGAAACACCTCGAGCAAGTCCTAGGACTCGTGATCTTGAGAGTAGGTTTAAGGAATCCATTTCGACTAGCCACCACTCACCTTCCCCACCCGACATGTTCTCCATGCCCACACTAAACAGTTTATGATAAACAATAATTAAAAAACAAAACATTATTGCACAAAATCACTAACGCGACTGGCAGCGTGACGGCGTCTGCGCTGTCTAACAAAAAACTGAGCTAAAGTCATCAAATACCCTCTGATACCTCCAACACTGATACCTCCCTTCTACAATAACCTAAGTAATGAATGTTAATACCACCTATAATCGAGGGACTTATAACACTAGCGTCCCTCCAGGAGGGAGTAACTACTATACTATGTTGGCAAATCATGTCCTTTTCTGGCGGAATGTGCAGTCCCTGACGTCTAAAAATCTGATGGCAAGGCTGTTTTTATGCCGCTCAAGCTAAGCGTTTGTAGGCTTTTAGTGACCTGTCTATTTCTTCCTAAACAGGTGCAATGTTAAGGTATGTAAGTGTTTCTGAAGTCTTGCTGGACCATGGTGCATTGCATATGGCATTCAATACATTGTTTTGGGATCGCTGAAGTATTTCAATGTTTGAGTGAGAAGCAGAGCCCCTGGGTTGAGCTGTAAATAACAAAAGACTGTGTAACTTCTTTACAGGGTGGTGTCTGGTTCCCGTGACGCAACCCTCCGCATTTGGTCGATCCCCGATGGGCGGTGTCTCCGTGTGCTAGTCGGCCACTTGGCTGCTGTGCGTTGCGTGCAATACGACGGCAAAGTTGTTGTTTCCGGCGCGTACGACTTCTTCGTCAAAGTGTGGAATCCGGACACAGGCGAATGCCTTCACACTCTAGCTGGACACACCAACAGAGTCTACAGTTTGCAAGTAAGAGAATGTGCAAAGATCGATAGTACTTTTCTTTTCACAGGATTTATTGCTTGAATTAGATCATTGTAAATGACCTGAAATGTATTATGAATGACCTTATCGATCGTTTTACTGTATTTGGCCCCTCTGAAGTGTTCTGAATTTGAGAAAGTGCTTAATCATATAAGCTTATACAAAAAAGTACCACCCTCGAGATGTCCTGTACATTCAAAGGTTTTATAGATTACGGGTTTTAAGGTATGGATATCTGTCACTGAGGTGTATGATGTCTATACTTTGAGAACTACAAACTGACATGCCAAATATTTATGAGATAATCTTTCTAAATAAAAATAAAGAAAACGAAGTACAGCTAAGCCAGATGTTCCATCTATGGCACCATTATAGTAGAGTAAGGTAGGAGTAGAAGTAGGGATGTGTCGGGGTAGCGAAGAAGTAAACATAAGTCAATGCGTAGCTTGACCGGGTCCGTTAGTGTTATATAATATTTCTGATTTCAACCAGTTATATAGGCACACAGATCATATATTTAAAAACGTATGACACTAGTATCTAATATTGTCGCGTTTGACTATATATTAACTGTTTTTCAGTTCGACGGCATACACGTAGTGAGTGGCTCTCTGGACACTTCGATTCGCGTGTGGGATGTAGAGTCCGGCCAACTGAAGCACACCTTGACAGGCCACCAGTCTCTGACATCAGGTATGGAGCTTCGCTCCAACATTCTGGTGTCCGGCAACGCGGACTCCACTGTCAAAGTGTGGGACATCACTACTGGCCACTGTCTGCATACTTTGTCTGGTAAGTGCCTTCTTTATTATCGTAATATGACACTTGTAATCGTTATACCCAAATTGTTATTCTAATATATACGCTTCAATTGATCTATCTTCCGAGAGATCCTAGATATTTAAAAGTTTTGACTCTAGGCAGCTTGTATTGTTCTTCATTTCTTGTTTCTTTGTTCAATCTTTATGTTGGCGTTGATGGTGTCATTAAGGTTGTGAAGTTGCAGAACATATAGATGCATCAACCGTTTCCTTCTAGTGACTATTTGCATTGCTCTGTTTCTTGGATCTCTGGAAGCTTATTTGAAATGAGCAATACATTACGTCATATCGCTATGTGGCAGTCTGAGATTATCTTTAAGGAGGTCGTGTGTTTTGCTAGAGCTTTTAGTATGCCTTTACTGTCACTGCATATGTTAGTATTAAACTTTGTTATCTTTTTAGCGGTTATTGCTAAAGTCACAGTTGTTATGCCAATGGACTCGGTCTGGAACACGGAGTTATTCTTACCCAATGCTTGTGGTATGTTTATGTTGAACTCACGAAAGAAGACTCCTGTACCTGTTTCTGTATTTGTTTTTGATCCATCTTAGTACACTTCCACTCGTGGGACGAAAATGGAAAACAATTCTAACATTAATAACATGAAAGGCTTAGAAGGCCCGCTAAGAGATACACGTGGTCGCACTTTCATCAGGGAAGGAAAGCGAAGCAGATATTTCAGATTGCTCGACAGCCTCAGAAGTCAGAACTAGAAAAAGACGGCAGCCCTATATCTGAAGAAGTGGAACTGGTTTAACAGAAAACATGGAGAGGTGGATCGCTGGCTCACACGCAGGCGCTTAATGATCACGGGATGTTCAACACTTATCGATTCGGAATTGGGAAAACTCCAACAGAGAAACGTTAGTTCTGCGGAGAGGAAGATACCCTAACACATGCCACTTTTAAGTGCGCACAGCGCCGTAACCTCTCAAAATGTGATAACGCGTATGCTGAATAGCGAAGAAGCTGGCATGCATACGCACAAATGATAAGAAAGACAATGAGGAGAAGAGAGATTAGAGAAAAAGATGAGAAGAGGAAGAGAGAAAATTCGTAAGAGGGTGGCATGAAGTAATGCATTGGGGTCCCGTGCCAACCTTGGAGTACAGTAGTGGTTTTTTAGTCCGTGCATGTCAAACCTGCCCTGTTGTAATTTTTTCCTCCTCTTCCAGGGGAAAAATGCATAAATAGTTAAGCATTGTGTAAAAACACTGAGTTGATATTACTACATAATTGATAATATCTTAATGACAAACATGCTTGAAGGCCAAATTAATAAATGTAATGAATGTACTATTATAATCTGATTGTAAAGTCCAAAAGTGAATGTAAACTAAGCCTTGAACTTGAAATAAATAAAAAAGATGGTCCATTTCAGGTCCACTCTTGTACCCCGTATCATTAAAATTTTAAAAATACAAGGATATTATTAAAATCTAAATAAAAAGAAAAAAATAAAATTAAAACTCAAGTTTTTGAGTTATATCAAAATGGCGCCCTTAGAAAAACTGTGACATGACAATTGACAGCAAACGTCAAAACGAATACTGCATTGAAAACGTCATCAACCCGCCATTATTATCCTTATTAATGTTGCATTTCTTAAAAAAACAAAATATTATTTCGAAAGAATTAAAGTAAATTCGTAGATTTGTATAATCAAGACTAGTTTAAAAAAATATCTTCTTTTATTTCCGCTAGGGTACAATGACTGATCCTGGTCTCCATTCAATTTTGGACCATCTCCTTTTGAATTCTTTTTATTAGGCCTTGGATCTCTAATGTTTGTATTTCTTCCGTAGGCTTGAACAAGCACCAGTCAGCGGTGACGTGCCTCCAATCCAGCAGTCGCTTCGTGATCACCTCCTCCGACGACGGCACAGTGAAGTTGTGGGACGTCCGGACAGGTGAATTCATTCGCAACCTCGTGGAACTCGGGTCAGGGGGCTCCGGCGGGGTCGTGTGGCGCATACGAGCGTCCGCCACCAAGTTGATATGCGCGGTCGGCTCCAGGAACGGGACCGAGGAGACCAAACTTCTCGTGTTAGACTTCGACGTGCCCGGCGCATGTAGGAAGTGTGATGAATAGCATCGACTCAACCGGCGCATCGTGCGTCGATACGCTAACATGTTTGCGCCGTGGAACTGCTGAACGCTATTTCTATTTGTATTGTTATGACTATTCGGTAAATCCCCACCCCCCCTGAATCCCCCCCTATCATCAATGATGGATTTGCATATTATCGCTTTTTTTAATATTTTAAATTTTTACTATATACCCATTTTATTTTAAATTCTGATTGAGATTATGTTTTCGATCTCTCTTAAAATTTGCGAAATTAGATACGTTTTTTTTATATTTATCTAATTTCGCAAATTTAACAGTCACAACTTGTTACATACAGAGTGATTCGTAGTTAATGGATAAAGCGCAAACAGTAGATACACCACCTAATTAGTTAAAACTAAATTTGCATGCATTTATTCAACAATATATTTATTTTTTAATCGGGTCATCGTAATGAAAGAAAAATAATTATCGCAAATAAAACATTATACATTAAAATAGTATCTTAATACATTGGTAGTTTAATCCGTAATGTTCAATAAAAATCAGATCTATAAAATCATAATTACAGTAGCTACAGCATTGAGAAAACGTATTCAAGATAGAAAAAAAAAATCAATTAGGTTGTGCATGTACCATTTGCTTCATATCCATTATTACGATATATCCTGTATATTCTACACAACATTATAAAAAATTAGCAATATTTTATACGCACTATAGCTATTGCAATAGGGATATGCATGTTGTTATAATTCAATAATTTATTTTATGACACAAAACCGTTCTACAATCTTCTCATCATCATTATTAAGTATTTAAAATCCATTATAGTTCATTGATGACACTCCCATGATATGCGGGCGACGGGGGGATAGACTGCGCGGGTGTGAAATCGTGCCTGCCGGGAAGTAAGATGCATCAGTCGTGGGTTTTTCACTCATCGCAACATGCCCCCCGGCCCGCGCTGTTCATCGGGAGTGTTACAAATGAAGTTGCCAAGCTATAGAACGGTCATTCATCGCATTAACCGCTCGAGAAATGACAAAAATTGTCATTGTCACGTTAACATGTTCAAGCAACCAATACCAAAGACATTTCTGTTTTTGATATTTGTGACGTCATAGTTTATTAGCGAAAATAGCGTTATTGAAAATAATGTTTTAGCAGAAATTGATTAATATATTTAAAAAAAAAATACATGCATATTCCATGTTGCTAGCTTATATTTGTTTTTACTTTGTTGGTAAATCTGTGATACTCTGATTATCTTGCATGCATCTACATCCATATTACTCTGGTCTTATAAATTAATCGTTTTCATTACTGCGTTTATCAAGTGTTATTTTTAATTTTCTTAGTGAAGTTTTACAGATCTGACGTTGATGATAATGCGGGATGTTATTATTATTTATAACTAATGAACTAACCACGAAGTTTTCCCATGTTATAAAATATCAAATAAGATCATAAGTAGCACACATATACACTTACTAGGTTATGTATGATAATTTCTGTTGTAATTTTTTTCATTACAATTTAATTTAATTAATTAGTTATTTATATTTTACATTTTAATATACTAACATCACATGAAATTATTATATTATTTTACCAAATTTAACTGACAAATGATTGACTTAGGTAATATATTGTATACATCATGTGGAAACTCGTGTGCAATAACTAAATCAATCACGCATAATAACTAAATCAATTGCATGTATAGTACTTTTTTTTTTTTCTTATTTATATAGGTTATTGGAAACAGCATTTAGTCGATAAATCCACGGCAATATTTACCGTTCACGCGTTCGATACCAATACAATAAATACCATTACATTATATATTTTAGTTTTAGTTATGACTTTTGTTTGGACTTCATTGGGTTTGAAGAAAAATCTATTGATTGGTTTCAAAATAAGTTAATTCGATCCGATATCAGGGCATGTCTAAATATATCAGACATGCAAATTTAATTTTTATTTAAATGACATTTTACATCACATTATAGACTGACATACGCAACAATTAACGATTTTTTTATAAAAACAAAATTTAGTATTCGGGCTAAATAATAAAATCTTTGTGTATATTTTCATCGCTTTGAATCATAGACGTTATATCATATAACTGTTGAAACTAAACGTTGTAAAATAATATAATGGTTACTGTTTCTGAGCGTTGTTGTTTTCAAAAGTGCCAAAAGTGACACCACTAGCACTTTTGTGAAGAAAACTGTACGGTTTTTCTTACGTTTAAGTTGTTTTGGTATTTCACAGGCAAGTGTTACCAAAATAGGTCTACAAACGGTTCTCCCTTTTGTATTGTAGATTTTTAATATCCATCCAGTGTTATTATTGTTGCTGTAAATATGGACACAAATATTTTGTGCAGATTAGTTTCAATAAATAAATGAGTTTCTTCTGAAATAATAAACCTTAAACCACATTAATTTGTAACCCTATTGATGTCACAAGTCGTTGCGTATGTGGATAGATTACAATTGTCTCTGTATAAAACGTTAATTTCATTTATGATCTCAATTGTTGTTAGTGTGAGTATATTGGCAAATAGTTTAATGTTATATACATTACTCTATATAATTTTAACTCAGTTAATCATAAAAATAAATGACTTGCTTTTTTAACTAAATACTCCTTATTATTAATGGATCAACCGAACCATTGTCACCGAATATTATGACTTATTAAATTTCATTTTAACTGTATAGCTTGTTCGTTGATGACACTCCCATGGTATGCGGGTGACGGGGGACGAAGGACTGCGCGAGTGTGAAATCGTGCGCGCGGGGCAGGGTCTGGAAGTGAGCTGCATCAGTCGTGGGCAGTCACTGACAACTCGTATTCAATGACCTTCGGCTTTCAGAACAAAATGCACACGATACTTATATTTGAAAATGAGTCTGACGACCTGCTAAGTTATTGGTTGTAAAGGCAATCAAATAACTCATTTTTTATCAATATAATAATCGATTTTTTTAATATTTAATGGGAACATTTTTTTTTTGTATTTGTGTGTTTTAGGGTTCCGAACGTACTTACGTAAAAATGGAACCTTTATTGCAATATTTTATACAACAAATAAGACATTTTATTCCGCCAATGATTAAATATTTAATTAAATAGTTAGTTAATTCATAATACGCATATTTGTATATTATAATATCAAGTTATGTTAGGAGTATATAGGATATTCAGAGATATCTGAAGACTTATTCATAACGTAATAAGTTATATGTAGCGGTCAACTTTTTGCTGTCATCGCTACCCATCCTCCGGCCCCCGCGGACCATGAGGAGTGTTACGAACGAATTTGCCAAGCTATAGTACAGTAATATGAGATGTTCATCTCAGATGCCAAATTCTCTTGCAACATTATTTATTTCAGAGTCCCAAAGAGTTTTGATGATATCGGATCTTAGGTTTAGTTGAATTTTAGTACTATTTCTCTTTTAGTAATGATAATAACATCAGTGTTGCCAATGTACATGTTAGGGAATTTTACGTTGCGGTAAGCTTAATTCATCGTTTTATTTGTGTTTTTGTGTTATCCCCGTTTCAAATTGTTTTGCCAAAATTAACATTAAAATAAATAATAATTTTTATTATTTATAAACAATTAAATTTAAATTTTTATGACATTGAATAAAATTTTCATTTTACAATTAAATAGAATATAGGTATTCTGTTCAATTTATCATCACATTTTTATTACTTATAAGGTAGGCTTTTTTTAAAATCTAGATTTATGAAAAAATGAGTATTTAAATGAGCACTAAGTATTTCTACCATTGAGATTATTATTAACTTTACTCGTAACTATGAGAGGGCTATTTATTATTTACGCTCATATTATATCTCGTTTTTGTCCATAAAGCGTACGGGTATCGATCTGTCATCTCAACTGTCATGTTGACAGCATAGATTAGTAGACAAATCTGAACCGCTAAAGATACATCAATCTACATTTTACTCGATTCCTGGGAATTCCCCGCCCTTGATCTCTATGCGTAGACCTTCTCTGCTGTTTGGCAGCACTGAATTAAAAAAAACCCTTATTTTTTTCTAATATCTATCTTCTATTAATCATTGTGTTTCTGTGTTCGTTTTTAAATTTGTACATATTGGACGTTTTGTTGGATCTAACTTTTATTTTCTGTCAGTGACTGGTTTTTCGCATAATAAAATTCACACACATTGCATAATATTTTCTTCTTCTCTATCAGTGTAAAGTAAAGTAACAATTATTTGAATGATTCGGTTTTATATTTCAGTATCATTGTTTTGGATAAAGTGGTTCGAAAATGCCATTGGCCAATGGCCCACGACCGGCCATTTTGAAATTTTTATTATTATCGCCAGTAAATAGAATAGTAATCGGTTTTAGTAGCACCTCGATAAGATTTTTCAGTCATCTTCCTCGTTTTTTTAAGACTGAGCAGGTCGAGCGACCGAATATAATGTTTCATGCATATTATGACTACACATGGTCATAATAGGGCCACCACCTATCTATTTATAATATATTTATTAATCATAATAGTACTATCATCATCCTCTGTCTGTGTATAATATACTTTATGATCACATGGTCATTATTATCCTCTATATATTTATAAAACATTTTATGATAATATGGTCATTGTCATCCACTCTCTATTTGTAATATACTACTACGAGTACTAGCAGAAGCTCGCATTTCCAACCGTGTAGTTACCAGTCCCGTGGGAATACGGGGATAATATAGCCTATGTAACTGCCTGATATTGTTCTCGTAGCATTCGATAAAATAATTTTTCAAGTCGGTCCATTAGTTTTTGAGTTCATTCGTAACATACAAAAATACAAATCTTTTCTATTTATAATATATTATGTGTAAATTTCATGATCTCTATTTGTAATATATTTTATGATCATATAATTATCATCATCATCCTGTATCTATTTATAATATATTTTATGATTGTATGGTCATCTTCATCCTCTATCTTATTTTATTATATTATGTGATCATAGTAATTTTTTATCTATTTATAAAATTCTAAACGTGCGTTTTCGAAAAATATCAAAATGGCGGGTGGTCATGGCCATACAAAAGTCTTCTCACTTTTTAAAATCAGTTAATGCAGTAAAGTGTTATTATTTTATTTTCCATTTTAGTTCTTTATGAAAATTTACACCCTTTTTGTTTTTGTTAGATTTATAGTTAATTCTATCTTTCTTTAATTCATAAGTTGTATTTTGTATTATTATAGGTTGATATTTAATTAATAAATAAATAATTATTAAGTCAACGTCGCGCCAGGTTAATGACATTACACAAACTTGTTTGTTTTGCAATTTAACAATATTTTTGGATATTGAATATTAAATTAAATAATGTTTAGTAATTTGTTGTAATTAATGTAACAAAATAAGTTAAATAATTGTACACTATTAACCCATTCTGACTATGCGTAATGATCAATTATGCATTAATATTTGTATTATATTAATATTACAGTTTTCAACTATTATAGAATAGCTACAATAAACAATAAATGTGTATCTATCTATATACATAATAACAGTCTGATTGCGACACGCAAATTGGTGACTACTCCTTTCTGGTACCCGTAATGAAGTAATTTGTTTTAAAATAGTATCATAAGGCTAAGTTCAAATGATGGCGACACCGCGTTGAATGTCTCTTTGCATACAAGAACAAACTAATTAATATCGTCCCGCGCCTCGAACTTAGCCTTCATTATAAATTTTCATCTCTAAGTACGGTGGAGCATTACAAAATTTTTTGACCTGTTGTATTTCTGTAACTCAATTAAATAATGTTTTTGGTATTAACTCTTTAATTAATAAGTAAAGCTACAATTCATCAGTAACCCGGTGGGTTAATTAATTGCAAAAAGAAATTTCAAATCCTGCATCTTTGTCTATCATTGTATTTAATAGCACCTGTTGGAGTGATAGTAACTCTTAGATACTAATTGAGGAAAAACACATCTTCTCACAATAGGTCAATAAACTTTTGTATATCTTTACCGTGTACCATACTTTATGTTTATTATAAACAGTGTATTAAAGGCCAGGTTATTTCTGAATTGACTAAGTAAAAATATTATAATATAAGATAATCAGTAATAATCATTGCATATATTATAAGAATTTTCAGACTTATTCTTAAACCGAATTAACCGTATAATATTCGTTTCAATGTTAGCGTTCGCATAATCAATTGAATTGTCTGATCTTATAACATACATATTATATAGATATTAAGCGGTTTGGGATACGTCAAGAGGTATTTCCATACTCATGCGCTTCGTATTCATCATGTGTTTTGGGCTGTCTGATTTTTATTAGATGACGATGAAAGTGCACTAGTGTGGTAACGCTGAATGTTTTATATCACGTATTCACTATTCACTTTTTAGTAAAGTACTTTATTGAAACTTTAAAATGTCCTAAAAAGTTCCATGCATTGTCGGTCTAGTCGTATTGCAAGACTCCACGTCTCGATAAAAGCCTCTGCAGTGCAATGAACAATGAATTATACTTACCAACGAACACAGAGCTGTCTGCTCTTTACGTTTGAATTTAACGTAAATACTTCGTAGTTCAGTTACCCGCTCAGAAGTCTTCGAGGGTTCTCTTCTTCCTAGGATGGAATGTTTCTATCAAACAGCTTAGTGCAGACAGAAACGTTGGTATACGTGGGTTAAAAATAAAAGACATCTGCACTGCTTGAAACGACTTTATTTGTGATACTTTATCATAAATATGCGGTTTCGTGAATTAATGAAAATGTACATAACGGTTGAACAATAAATTAATGATTAACTGAAATACATGAATACACAGGTGTTCTCTTGTTATTTTTTCGTGTCTTTTTACAAAAAAATTAATAACTTTTTTTTATCTAGAAAGCTAATATCAACAACCTAAACAACTTTAAAACAAATAGTTTCATTATGTGGAAAGAGTGTAGAGTTTGCGTGATGTAAAACATAATCCGACAATTTGTTGTGTAAATATATATTATGTGGTTAGAAAGAAACGGTGGGCAGTCTAAAAGAGCCACCTTGGTGGGCGAAACCGATATTCATTCTAAGACTCAGCGCAAACCCAGTGTCGTACTGAGTTTTGATTCTCGTAGAGTTGTCGCTTCCATGTTCTTAGCTAACTTAAATAAATGTAAATAGTAAGCGTTGCCCGTAATTTTATGGTTAACGTACGTAAATACTAATGTAACATTTGTAAGATTAATTGTTTAAACAACGTCGCCGATTCTCGACTCGCTTCGAAAATTTAAAAATGCATGGAAATGATATTCGTTGTCGACAGATCACGTGATCATATTATCGAACCGATCTGTCATTTCTCTACATTTTCTCAGTTTTCGAAGCGTCAGCGTTTGTAGAAAAACAATTGAGAATTGACATGGCTACAGGCCCTGCATGCTCATTGACGAACAAATGAATATGACATGAACTAAAAATTAAAATGTCTGTTTATATTTGGCAGCATTTTATAAAAAATCTATTTAGGTATAATGTAAAAACTACTGTATACATTTTATTGGAAATTGTATCCATTGCAATTTTTTTTAAACATGCTCGCGTATCTTGCGGTCTGTGCTCGGTTTGCGCTGCCCTTAGTCGATTAGTAGCGGGCACGATCACCCGCACGTGTCTACGGTGTGGTTATATAATTAAACGAAGACTGAAGAATAGGTATAGTTTAATTGTAGTGTTTAAAAATAAAAAAAAAATAACAACGTCGGTGGAAAGTTGAAATTTTGTAAGGCGGGCAAAACCAAGGTGGCGCTGTGATATTTTATCTTTCCATTGGCGGTAGAACGTTTCGTTTATGAACGTGTTTTCCGCTACACTGCCCCTTAATACTTTTATCATGCTATTTTTTCTCTTATACCTTTAATTTGTTGCATGAGCTATGTATTACAACTATCGTTAGTTCTGTAGCTTACTTATATTTTAACATGGTGCACACACACATTCACACATTATGGTGTTTGTGTCTTATAATAAACTTAGGACGTGGTTTGAGTGTAACGTCTCCGCTTACGTTTATTCATAGACATAAGCACCGTGTGAGAATGTTTGTATGTATCGGGATCAAATGATTTACATAATAAAACCTTAAGTCACAATTGATTAAGTTAAAACAAAAAACAGAACGATGCTTTTTACCCGACTGCCAAGAAGGGTTATTGAATAATATTGTTCATGTAATTTTATTTTTTCTCACTTATGTTCATATTTTTGCTATGTTATTATTGAACCATATAAAAAAATCACAACAGCGAATCACGTAAATGCACTTTCTAGCATACTAGACTAAGGTTGCAAGGACAATAGTAAATCTGGCTCCCGTTTCAATGGTTTTTATATTTCTGATCAGGTTATAGAAAACTTATTCAATTATGACGTAAGATTCATTTTTTTCCCACTGAACAGATTTTCGGACTTCCGCCGAGTGTTTGGGTGAATTTAGCGTGGCCTTCACGCGGTATCCAAACCATCCTAAACTCTGTCAGTGCTGTATTTATCTCGGGTATTATGATTGTTCATGTTAAAACATATACATAGTAATCATTGGACATGGACACTGTATTCTAACAGTTTTTTTTTTATTATCTTAACAGATTCAAAATTCAACCAACTACTATATATATCTTGTTTGTTTTTCGATATACGTACACTTGATATATTGTAGAGTCGATAATAATTATTTTTCTAATATACTGTAAAAATAATAAATTGACTACAACCATCGGACACGTATTATGTATTTTTATTTTTGTTTGGTAATTTTCTTTTTGTCTTACTATTCTTCTTAGTTTAGTCTTATTCTTATCTCCGTTAGGTTTGGTTCAGATTGATGTACAATGTACATATAGCTAAGTTTATTGTGAACTTCAACGTTGTAGACCGTAAATGATAGGTACAAAACGCAATAATTTACCAATTTAGAAATGCACCGTTTCAATTGATTGATCGGTGACAATTGATGTAGGTAAGTGTATGCTATCACTACGTTGATGGTGTTGTTAAACGTTGTCGTTAGCAATAAATTGAAGCTAGAGTATACGATGAAATCGTCTGAACTTACACTTTGTTGAGAAGCTTGCTATAATCATTCTTACTTAGTTGCTATATAATTTAGTGTTTAGCCTTAATGTTAATCATTTCCTTGCCTACACGGCGCCTAAGAATGGACGAGGGTGGTCTGATAATTCCAGTCATATACTTTGTGATTACAATCACCCGAGTCTATCCAATTTACTCATTGTTCATGTATATAATAATTGTATGACTCTTAATGTATAAATCAAAGGTTCGCGCACACTAAAGCCGGTCGCACTGGTGTAATTGTTGTGCTGCTGGCTTTTGCGCCTCTTTTTCTGAAAGTCCGTGCAGAATTTTAAAATTGCTGTGGGTGCCTTTAACTGAGTGCGCGAGCTTTTAAAATCCATGTGCCTGGTTCCTGTAAAAGGGTCTAAAGTGTGTTTTATGTCCTGGAAGCTGATTCATACTTAATAGAGTCAAAGAGAGGTGTCAGTTCTGTATATATACAAGTTGGATTTTCCCCAACTCTCTAAACAGAACGTGTAAATCTGTAGGATCCGTGATACAAAATGTTTTCTCACTTCTCTCTGATTTGAAAATTCATTTTACGCAGTTGCTAATGTAAACGAATGGAAAATTTATTTATATAGGTACGGATAGTTAAACTTGCTTATACGTTGCAAATTGCTTCCTGTAAAACATGTTATAAACTTAATTATTACATAGAACTGGGCATCATGAATATCAAATTACGTGTTTGAATATCGATATGGCTTAATTCTGACTGTAAGGGTGCGCTTACGCGGGAATTTTGGAGCAATTATTATTGCTTAGCAACACGTATGGTTCAATATAGAAAAAATAGTAAAGCGATTTAAAAAAAAAAAACTTCAATTCTTTCGGCAATATTGTTTTACATTGCTCTATAATATTCTATCCCATTCGCATTTGGAGTGGAAATTTTAGTAAATTTCTCTTTTTTTTCGTTAGTATAGATAGGAGTATGTCTCGCTGGCACGACAGTGTATACAAGCAATTATTATTCAACTAAATTGTTAATGTATTAATGCGTTGTCTAGTTGATTTCAATTGATCCATATTACTCCCAAGTTCCTCAATACGGTGTGGCGTTACATGAACTTTGCTGTTTCCGGGTAAATAATTACAGTTAATGGTTTCGTGTACTCGCGTCACAATTAATTAATACATATTGTCTGAAATTGAACTATTTGAATTGCCCATGTAAGTGCACCTTAAAGTACTCGTAACGTCCTGATTGATGTACATTCAGTGAATTCCTATTAAAATGATATATATACATATATTAAACAATTATATATAATGCAAACTTATGCAGCATAAAATACTTTTCTCAAGAGTCTAAAATTATGCTCTATCTCCGCGCTATAATTAAGTAATCCGCTGTAAATTTTGCTGCAAATTATAAACCAGTGATTAATTATTATGTTAATTGCACATTATAGGATGAGCGTTACAGATGCTACTTCTTGCGATGGTCATGCCGTCTTTTCCTTATCCAAAGTTTTTATTTTGGATTTTACAGTATTCTTGTTGCGTTCTCAACTTATAATGCAATTAGCATTGAAGTTAATCAGGCTATTACGAATCACATAATGCTGTAAATTTTGCAAAACGGCTAATAAACAAATTGCAAAAGGATGACTTGTTGAAACCATCAAGTAAGACAAAGTTTACACGGTCGTATGTCAGTCAGGACGCTGCCTAAACACAATGTTGGGCCCACTCTGTACAATACGATTTCAAATTTATACGCTGTAAACAATTTGTCGGTTGTAGTTTAGAAAGTGGGCTTATACAATTATTATTATAACAATAAAATTAATTTTATTCAATTTACTTGCGATTTTCATTTATACCACACCTACATGTAAAGTATTTCATTATTTTTATCATTTATCTATCTATCTATTATTCAAAAAAGTTTTACGTTTGGTGAACAAATCTAAACTGAAATTTGTACACTAGACCTGGTTAAAACTTACTCAAAGAATATTATAGTATGTTCTATTTAGGGTATTTAATCAAGGTTCTATTATATGTCTATCCATACTAATGTTATTAATGTAACGGTATGTCTGTCTGTCGCCTTTTCACGGCTAAACCGTGAACCTATTGTAATGGATTTTGGTAAAGAGATAAATAAGACCTTACATAAGAAACCAGATATCTTGCATTCCATGGATTCACCGTGCGGGTGCTGGGTCCATTGTGTGGCAGAGAGAAAAGTTCCGAGCAGATCCCCGAACTTGTGACCGATGGGATTAGCTTTAAGGACGTTATTGGCTGATGGTGTCATTTATTGAGGTCATATATGAAGTTATCGACAACTACTTCTAGGGACGGAGTACGTTCTTTGTAGTGTTTGTACGTTTGTTGTATCTTTTTTGACGGCCTCCGTGGCGCAGTGGCATGCGCGGAGGTTTTCTTAATTGGTCCAGGTCTGGCTGGTGGAAGACTTCGGCTGTGGCTATTTACCACCCTACCAACAAAGACGTACCGCCAAGCGATTTAGCGTTCCGGTACGATGTCGTGTAGAAAACGAAAGGAGTGTGGATTTCATACTATTAACAAGTTAGCCCGCTTCCATCTTAGATTGCATCATCACTTATCATCAGGTGGCATTGTAGTCAAGTTCTAACTTATAGAGAATAATAAAAAAAAACAAGAAAAAAGGCATGTTTCAGTTATTGTGGTTACTCTTTGGCCACCTTTAGACAGTCCCGGATCGTAGGAAGTATATTTGGTATTTCATCTCTCCAGACATAGGCAGTAAAATTTTTTTGGCTTTGTCCTCAGTCCCTTAGTATACTACATACATAGACTATTTTTGATCTCCGGAATAAAATATAATGTGGAATTGGAGTTGAAGGTTTCTATACAAGTATTACAATTTTGATTCAATATTCAGTAAAAACTCGGACATACCAGGCTAGGTAAGTAGTACACATGTTTACCTACTATATATATTGCATCTAAGGCCCAAGTTCTTGAGATGACTTACCTAACACTAAAATTATTGTTATTCGTAATTTTCGATTAAGATACTTCATCATCATCATCATTATCAACCCATATTCGGCTCACTGCTGAACTCGAGTTTCCTCTCAGGATTATACAATTAGGAGACTTATAGAATAGAAATAAAACACTGGTTTGCTCTATTTTTATATATTCATTCAGACAACGGTACACTGTGACAATAACGAACTTAAAATGTAAGATACACATTCTACTTACTTAATAATTTATCTGATAAACTGTCACTAAACGGTTTCGGAGTAACTTGGATACTGTCAACTACATGTGTTAAACATTGAACATTGAAGAAATACACCAATTTTAAAATTGTACTTTATATAGGATGACGATGACAGTTACAACATCGCCACTGACTTACATAGCACTAGTCGCGTCACTCATACTCGTACATAGATAAGCACTGTACCTAGGAACGTCACGTCACAATTACTAACCTTAAGTTGGGCTCAGTTATGCCAAATTGTCAATTAATATTCTATATATATAAATGAATTGCTGTTCGTTAGTCTCGTTAATACTCGAGAACAGCTGAACGCATTTATCTTATCTTGGTCTTGAAATGTACGTGGAGGTATATGGAAGGTTTAAAGGTGAGAAAAATTAGAATAATTACCGGGGAAACCATAAAATAATTCTTTTCTATTTCCCATACAAACGTTTAAGAGTCAAGGGGTAGGGATAGGGTAGAGGTAGGGTAGGGAAAGGGTAGGGGTAGGGAAGAAGTGCACGTAAGTCAAAGCGAAGCTTGACCGGGTCCGCTAGTAATTAATATAATAGGTACCTAACAGACACGAATTTTTAATCGAATTAAAAAAAATATAGGCTAGAACATTTTGGCATAACTAAATCCACTCGTATTAAGATGTTAAAATCTTAGCATCAATACAGCACGTAAATAGCCATGCTGATTATAACTGAGTTAGGTTGTGCTGAGCTTGTGCGGTCTGAAGCAAGTCAGTGACGATTCTAACTTAAGCTCCGTGTTCACTGGTAGAAAATTTTTACTGGCCTCAATTTTGTTTTTCAATAAATCTTACTCAAAAATGTAATCTACGAGTAGGATACGGATGGAAGATACTTAAGATTGAGCAATATGTAAAATTGTTGATCTATAAAAGTGCAGACAAGTCTAATGTCTAATGTCTGTCTAATGTTAAAATTATATTTTGAATTATTATTCATTTCATAAAAACCATACATAATTACTATTATTTAGCTAAAAGGTTAGAAACGTAAGCATATTTTAAATCTTATTATTCAGAAATAGAAGTAGGAGAGTTTTTTTTTTTTTTTCTTTACAAGTTAGCCCTTGACTACAATCTCACCTGATGGTAAGTGATGATGCAGTCTAAGATGGAAGCGGGCTAACTTGTTTGGAGGAGGATGAAAATCCACACCCCTTTCGGTTTCTACACGGCATCGTACCGGAACGCTAAATCGCTTGGCGGTACGTCTTTGCCGGTAGGGTGGTAACTAGCCACGGCCGAAGCCTCCCACCAGCCAGCCCTGGACCAATTAAGAAAAACTCAATTTGCCCAGCCGGGGATCGAACCCAGGACCTCCGTTTTGTAAATCCACCGCGCATACCACTGCGCCACGGAGGCTGTCAAATTAATAAGGAGGTTTTAATAGGTAAATACTTTTAGTAAATGAATTTGTAGACAGAGTACTCACTAGCTGACGAATTTCGAAACTTTTTCCAATCTGTCATTCAAAAATCGAAGACAATTAAGGTCCTTGCTAACTTTTACTTTACTGCTAAATTTGGACCATTAAAGAGTATCGATCGGTCCAATATTTTCCACACTGAATCCAAAAAGTCTACATCCGAATCAGAATCTTATGTAGCGTTGCTCAATAGATTAAATTTTCATTTACCAAGTCCAAAAATGACTTCAATTCAGAGTTGCTCCGATCCTTGTCAATTTGGATGCAGTCTAAAATCGTCATCTTTTTCACAATCTGAATAATCTCGGACTTTTATCGGATGCAATGCGGAAAGACCCTTAGACCTTACATAAATTAGGGAGGTAAGGACTGCGTAAAATATTTGTACCAGCAACCAAAGTAATTTAGGCATCGACTTATTTTTATAATTGTTGACGATATGCTGCGACGGTTAATACATATTCGTACAAGTATCTCTTCCTTTGCAATCAGCAATTAATGCGACACCAAATTATATATAAATTTTAGTCACGTCGATTACAATTAAGAAACTCTCAGTTGGCCCAGCTGGGGGTCGAACCCAGGACTTCTGTTTTGTAAATCCACCGGGCATACCAGCGCCACGGAGGCCATCAATTTAAAAAATATGAAAAACTTAATCGCCCCAAGATAAGAATAAATATTTGGAGAGATAAAGTGTACCATGGAGCAGAACATTCAACTTTTTTCTCGGAATTATCGAAGGACTAAAAAAACTGATTTTGCGCGAAAGAAGTTGCGGTCGTCCGCTAGTATAAACCATATTATTTTACAGATAGGAAAGATAATAAAATAGCAGTATAAGTACAATATTACAGCTACAAATTCATCCAGTGAACAAGCGAGCTGACACACACTTTGGACATACAACGTTGATGACAATAAGAAGCATTTCTGTTACACATAGACTTACTCCAGATAGACAGGTATTTGAAAAGGAAATAATCCTAACAACAATAAATTGCATTAACATAACCGTTATAACGATATAATGTCACTGTGACAGCATATTTAACGTAAATGTTAAAATTAAAACATTTTAATTTTACATATTAGGTAGACATTATTTCCATCATTCCTGTGAATATCGAGAACTTAAATCTTTATAAAAATTAATTATTTTCACTGGTAGGTACTATAGAAGTAGTAGGAAACAATTAAAATTAACCTTAAACTTAAAAATAATTTTACTGGCGTTATTAATATTTTGTCATAGTATTAATTATATATTATTAGTTACACACAGATACACAGAAAAGAGATCAAATTATTTGTGTAAGTAAAGTGACACATAGTTAAGGGAATCCTTAGATGGCTTAGATACCTCCGTACCTTTGTTAGTTTGCATAGAATTAATTAAACATTGTTTAAAAAAAATTGATCTATGGAAGAGCCAACGTATCTGGACTGAAATGTGCAGATGAATACCAGAACACTTGAATATTGGAACTCTACGACACTAATCTGTGACGTCATAAAATGCATAAATTGCGTATTATCTAGGAGGTGTTTAAAAATAATCTCTTATTTTAAAATAATATGTAGGTGTGTCAACTTTACTGTCCATATTTAAATAATATAGATACCTATATACCTAATCAATTTGCGCACAGGAATGATAAAAATAAATTTTGGAATTGAAAATAGTTTAATGCTTCCAAAATCCAGGATCCAGAAGCAAATCATTATTTTTAATAATTATGTTCTATTCGATAATTTACCCGCCCTAATTCTCTATGACATTAAACTCATTACTACGCGCGAAATACATTTATTGACGTCAATTTTGACGTCACATACAACAACTGTCAAGATCAATGCACGGCACTATTGCTAATAATGTCATAGAGAAAGGGGCTCGGGACAACTACTTAAAACTAACAGTCACGTGTAAACTAATACAATACTTCAATTGATAAAAAAAGTTTTTGGTTACTCTGCAGGTAAAGAAAATAAAATACTTTGTGCCCAAAACGGCGGAAGGATTTAAATTAATATGTAATAAATAAAATTATAAACATAGCAATATAAATATTGCAAAAATGTTCATCACGATAATTAGAAATATAAATATACGCATTTTATCACAAAAGAATATATATACTCGGCCCTTATTCGCATTGACATAGTAACACACTGATAAGCACAATCAACGACGTCAAAGTTGACGTCACAAAATGCATTTTATCGCATATATGCTAGAATACTACATCATGATTTTATTAGTTTAATGCCATAGAGAATAAGGTCTGGGCCTAATTTTATATGACATTGATATCGTACCTACAAACATAATGTGGGTATCTGGGTACATAATGACTTATGACGTTATGTCGATGACACTACGTCATACAACTACCAACGAAATATTGTACCTGGGCACAGATCCTTGATATCATCAAAACTCACACATAATCAAGTAAATCTTGACAGTTACTTTGTGAAGTGGTGCCATATGTAAGTATGTGGCGTCACAAAATGCAATGTCACGATTCCAAATTCGCACAGAATCAGGGCCCAGGTCTTGTAATAATTGTCATGCAATACAAGCACATGAGTGCCGTCAGATTGGAAGGCTCAGAACATGAAAGTACCTACCTAGAACAATCGCCTCATCGGGTGTAGGTACAATATTACTACATACAAGTAATCTTTACTTATCTAACGCCAACATAATATTATAGACACTTATATTTTATGTATTCGAAATGTAGGTATACTTTCAATCGAGTACAATAAATTAATTAATTATATTATAACTACAAAATCCAAGTGTGACACAAAAAACGAACGTCATCAGTTCAAACAAATGGCACATTGCATGTATGCATTGTTTTCCGATTTTTGTAAATTAATATAATAGAGTAAATTTTGATGCCGAATAGTCAGCTAACGCTTGCCTTTCAGGGTAATACCACACGGCCGAATATATAATTTTTAGTATATTTTTTACTATATAATAGTCATATGTATTTAATTTTTAATATAATAATTTTGAATTTTTATTAGTCTAACTTTTTATAGTTAAGCACGTACAGTGCGGTCGAGTGTCGGCGAGGCGCGCCGCTGCTGGCCGCGCGCGTTCGCACCGCGCGGCACGAGGCCGCACGCGGGGCTGCGCCGCGCCGCGCCGACACGGGCCGCTTCCAGCCGATCATCGCCGCACCCGTTCCAACACTTACCGTGGTCAAAAATTTGGAAGGCACTTTCTACTTTTTCAAAAATTTTCATTTAGTTTTTGAACACATTAGCCTAAACTTACACAATAGAAAATATGCGTAGTAACATTTACCAAATTTACGCAATTCATCCGAAACGTATAGGCCGTTTATATAATTTTTTTTTAATTTTTCCTATAGTTAACTTTATTTCCAAAAGGATAGCCAAAAGTTTCATCAACACTAGATCTGAATCGCAAATGTCTTTTTAATAACTTGGTCTCTTTTATACACTAGTTTTCCAAACTTTAACCAAACCAGATAATCCATATTCCAAACAATAGCGAGATATCAAGGCCACATGAAGACTTATGTTTAACATGCTTGTCGAGTTAGTAATGCGACGAGACTCGCGGGGCGCGACGCGGGCCGACGCGGAGCGAAGCGGATACGTGCGACTTCTGGTGCACTTGAGGAACTGTCAACAACCGATGGTAACAGAATAAATAACTGTTCAGTAGGTATTCGCCCGCGGCACGCCCTCCCCTTCAATATTTTATGTGATAACGCCAACGATTTTCTTCCAACAATATCTAAATCATGGTATACCCTTGCGGCAAGAAGATCAGTACACTACAATTTTTCCCGCCGAAAGTGTGTAATAAAATAACTTTGTAATAGGTAGGTGTTAAAACAAATTTGTACATATACATTATACACGTTAATGTGTATTCGCGCCGACGACATTATGAGATCCTCTGACGATTTCGTGCTTTGCGCCATCAGACGCGACAGTCGCCAGTCGCCAGTCGTCAGTCGTCGGGCTGCGATCGGTGTCGTGTCGTCGGCGTGATTACTGAATGCTACGAATAAGTTACACAGCTAATATCTAAGTTAATTGAAATAGATATAGGTACTCTAAAAGCTACACAATAGGTTAGCAGACGAATGATGGTAATACGTCATATGATTAGCGATTTTGGTGCTCCTAAAACTAAAATGGGCAAGCCGATGTTCCTCCATACATTAACCAATGATCTTTAATTAACATCAATAACATCGATACACAATTATGTTTTTGTATTTTTTTTTTGCGGTTACAACACTAGAACATCGATAACGATAAGTTCTTAAAATCTATTATA
This sequence comes from Bicyclus anynana, assembly GCF_947172395.1. NCBI lineage: Eukaryota > Metazoa > Arthropoda > Insecta > Lepidoptera > Nymphalidae > Bicyclus > Bicyclus anynana. The sequence continues at coordinate 3,129,442 of NC_069110.1, forward strand.
CTTATTAGCAATAGACATAAAGCGCGGCTACAGTTTTCAGTTGGATATAGATTTGAATCTGAATAAATGTTCAATGGAGATGTAGTCATAGCTGCCGTCGCAGAGATGTGTTCACCCTAGTCGTCGTAAACAAGCCAGTGTTGCAATCGACTGTACGTTATCTAATTGCTATGTAGAAGCCTGACAGACGAGGAACTCTAAAGACACAGGAAGCTGAGCGACATCGATATGATATTATTAGTTGAAGTCAATGCTGAGGTCGGTCGAGCCCCGAACTCTAATGTAGCCTAACATTTGGAACATTCACTACTGGCTAAAGATACATCTATGTTACATTTGGCGATCTCTAAGTCTACTCGGAGTGGGCAGGCGGCGCGCGCGCTCCTGGCGCTCGGAAGCCGCAAGCAACAACGAACACCGATATCCTGCTATAGAGAAATTGACATCGACTTTACGATAAAATGAAACATACATCTATGCTTTAATTTAAAAGTACATCTAGAGCTAGTTTATATTCATGAAATTTTTTTATGCATATGTATGTATGTAGGTAGCAGATTTATAATGAATAGGTATACCAAACAGTCTTTTGAATCCGGCCAAATGTTTTAAATTTTGATATCTCTACGTTCACAGATGGATCTAAGTCGTTATAAGCTTATACGTAATACGAGTCGTACGCGGGAGCGCGCGAGCGGCGGCGGTAGGTCGCCGCTCGCGCGCCGCCTCTCTTAGCGAACTTATACTTAATGCGTAATCGAAACGTACATAAACGAACGATGTATACAAAAACTAATAATAATAGGTAATTCAACTAAAAATATTCCTTTATAATAATACGAAATTCGTAACTAAACAACAAGCAATGTATTGCACAGCGAGTCCACTTCAAATAATAATAATTAATTAGTCAAATATAATAAAGTAATGCCGATATTGATGATTAAATACTTATGTCACGTCGCAGCAGTCGTGCTGCGCTCGTCCCGCGGTCGGGCTGACTCTGGCCCGACGTCGCCTTCCGTTTAGAAGTAGCCGATGGAGTTGCGGTTGGGGACGAAGTAGGGGTAGGCGGGCAGCGGCGGGGGCACGCCGGCGGGGGCGTGCGCCGGCGCCGCGCCCGCGGCCTCGCTTCAGATGTTCTCCGCGCGCGCCTCCGCCGGCGGCAGCTCCATCTTCACCGGCAGCGACATCTCCTTGCCGTTCTTCACCATCGAAATCGGAGTTTTAGGCGGTCCCATGTCGGTCATGTCGGCGACGACGTCGCGGTCGCTGTAGCGGCTGTCAGGGCGCGGCGAGGCGAAGGGTCGGAACGGGTCGGTGGGCTTCGGCGGCTCGAGGGCGTGGCCCGGCGGCGGCGGCGAGCACAGCGGCGACTCCGAGCCGGCCGTGAGCGGCGACGGCAGGCGCGGCGATGGCAACCGCGGTGACTGCATGGGCATCGGCGGCAGGCCGAGGTGCACCGGGTGGTCGGGCGGCCTCTGCGCGGCCACGACCATGTTGCACATCTGGCGGCGCAGCCCGTGCGCCACGGCGGCCACGGCGGCGGCTGCCGCGGCGTTGGGCGACACGCCGCCCTCGCGCCCGTTGCCGCACGCCACCGGGTAGGCGTTCTGCACCGAGGTCATGCCGTCCTGCAACACGCGTGTGCCGACATCAATGCCTGCTGACTGTCTACTTTCGCATAGCTAACCGAAAACGAAACCACATGAAAGCATAAACACGGTCGAGTTATATACATCTAAAAGAGTGAGAGCTCCATTAAAATACAAAATAATCGCCCAGCCAATTACATTTGCAGCTCGCGAGCATATTCGCATCGGCATACGAATTATGGGGTTCATGAAATCGTTAGAAGCAAATAAAACAATCGTCAAGTGAAATGTGTGACCGGAGTAGGGAGCGGGGTTCTCGCAATACTGACCGTGATCGCAGGGTAGACGGGGAGCACCTCCTCCTTGATGTGGTGCGAGGCGTGCACGGCGTGCGCGGCGTGCGAGTCGCGGAACACGACGGCGCGGATGACGCCGCGGATGTGCTCGTCGGGCCACACGCCCAGCAGAATGCGCTGCGGCCGCCCGCGACCTTTGGGTCTCAGATCTGCAACGAGGCACAACCGTAAAGTGTGAACAGACTCGCACAAAACTCTTCTATCGCGTCTCGCGGCCAAAAGGGTAGAGCGCGCTCTTTAAATAGCATCAGCTATTCAAAAAGTTAACTGGTCAACCAGCATTTTATACCTCATACATCAAGTCTTAAAAATTTAAAAATTGTGTGGCTTAGACTAAGAATAATCGTTTTTGATAAATCTGTTAGTTGTGTAGCAGTGTTGCCCTAACCTTCGCTATCTCCTGTACACTTGGGTACAGATGGCATTATAATCAAAGAGAAAAGCACTTAGTGCAAGAATTTTTAAAAATAGTGTTTTGTTTTTCCGTACCGGATTCCTTTTAACTCCACAATTTAAATTTAAAAGTTAATTATCATTTATTGGGTAACAATTATCATTTTAAGAAGTAATTTCTGGGAAATATCAACTACAATTGGGATGCGAGCAATATCCGTTTTCATTCAATTCATGGGTAAATTTGTTATGAACATATCTGTTTCTTTTCGTTTAAAATTACGAGCAACAAGGCGAAACCTGTGACGGCATCTTGGGCAATTTACATAGTGATCTATTTTTAAAAATGTTTGTTTTGTTGCACAGTTTTCGTTTGTTTCATGTACTGATTCAAGTCTTTTATCTACTCCCATACCATAAATGGATGTAAAGTTGTCGAGGTGAATTGTTGTTACGCACATAGCAAACTTTAACTCTCTATCATAAGTTCTGTCGGTACGAGATCCCGCATCAAGGACTTGCTCAAAGCAATTTTTTACGCATATTTAAATTTGGCATGAGTCTACATTAATATCGTCTGAAAAATTGTAAAAATTAAAAAAAAAAACATTTTTGGGGTTACTTCCTCCACATGTAAATATCCTATCCCGTAGTGTGTGATAGTGTATTGCTATCAGTTTTTTTTGCATTATAAAGGTTTGAAGCGTGATTTTAATCTACGGAATCCTACACTGCGCGTGGCTCGACACACACTTGGCCACTTTTTTAAAGCTTTCCTCTGTAAGACCACCGACTGAAACGACTATCGGAACAATAAAAGTTGTCCCAATATTCCACATGGCGGTAATCTCGTGAGCAAGGTCCAAGTATTTTGATACTTTTTCCTTCTCATCTTTAACCAGATCATCGTCATGAGGAACGGTAATATCAACAATCATGGCATAGAGACCGACTGACTAGCACTGTATCAGGTCAAATGGCTACAATATACCTGTCAGTGATTAAATAATATTCGTTCAGCCCCATCCATGCACTGTTATTTTCAAGAACTGATGCTGTCGTATAGTGAGACATCTCAAACTAGATAAGGCCTGAAGACTGAAGATCAAGCTGCTGGTAGATTATCCTGACCACTTTTAGCCTGGCTAATATTGTTGTTATTATTGGAGTGATAACAAATGACATTTTCATTCTCGTCTCAGCCAGTCAATATCAAGACTTGATGTAAGTAGTTAAGTTTCTGTTAATTTAAATATCGAAAATAAATTCGTTATAGTCAGGGATCCGTAGAACATTTTGTACAATGATTACTATCAAGTTAATTTTTCGTGAGTAGCTTCGTCTCGATGTGACGATCAACTTTTTTATTAACGTAAATTCTTGATTCTGATAGCTAACTGAGTTACCAGGAAATAAAAAAATTTGAGTGTAGGAACGAGACAATGTACCACGCAATTTGTAGGACATTGTGGCTGTTAAGTTGTATAACTATTTGTTAATCAACAGTAAAAAAAATATCTGGTTGGTAACAACTTATGATAAAACTACCGTCCTCCCAACTTGTATCAATAACGAGGTTATAAAAAGTTGTTACTAACCAGCTGCTTTTTTACTGTTGCTTAATTAATAGGTTTTTTTTTAATAATAATTGACATATCTTTTGTAAATGTGACCAATATTCCCATTCCACTCCAACTAGTCGTGTAAGACTGCATTAGGAGTAGGTACGACAATCCAACCGGGCAGGGATCGAACCACCACCCACCATGTATTGGTTTATTATAATTATAAAATAGAAATAATAGTTATACAACTTAACAGTCACAATGTCCTACAAATACGCAATTTGTATATTATCTCGTTCCGACGCTCAGAAATTTTCATTTCCTGGTAACTTAGTTAGCTACCAGAATCAAGAACTATCACAAATAAAAAAGTTAATCGCGTCATCGAGTTGAAACTAGTAACGAAAAATTAACTTAATAGTAATCAGTTGTAAAAAAGTTCTACGGATCCCGGACTATTAAATTCAATAATTGATAAAATTATTAACCATGTCTCTGAAAAGCGTACATTCAGAAAATAATAAAAACAAAATATTTGTACAACAGAAAGTCGCAAATGCATTGAATACAAATTTAATATTACTAGTACCAAGTGAAAAGATCGGTGACGATATTATGATAATTTCAAGGGATTACCAAAACATTTTTAATATTTTAATAAAATAATTAAATTCTAATTACATATTAATATGCACTCCCACTTCACATATATTCTGTACTTTAACAAAATCGTCATCATTCTTTCTGTTTGATACCTACTTGTATTATTTACGATTATATCCTGAATTCGCAGATAATAAGTAATTTTATACAATGATGAATATAATTAAACAAGCAAAAACATTTCGCAACGCATTAATATAATAAAATTATAATTAATTTCCAATAAAATTAACTTAATAGTGAAAAATTGCGTGAAAATCATATCTATACGTCTTGATACTCGTATAGTCATGTATAACGACCCATTGTTTTCTCTAACCGGAAGTTAAAGTTCACGGAAGAGATGACAAAAGGTAGTCATACTTTTTGTTTGTCTAGCTATTTATTTAGCGCACGCAATTACTTATCGTGTACATTAACTGTAACAAAAACATGAATTTGTTCGCAGGTTTCTGACTGCATGACTTTATATGATAATTGTCAAAATTATTTTGTCTGGTGGTGTTACCAGATGTATATAGTTAATTAATGTTATATAAATACCCTCATCAGTTATTTAGTAGTCTAATATGTCAAATGAAAGCTTATTTTATGCTTAATTTTACTGTATTAGGTTGCCTTTATCTACGTAATAGTTTTTGGTTTGGCCGCAATTTAACTAGGCAAAAAAATATTTGCAATATAAACATTATCTATTATTTATTTATTATCACTAATCAATAACAGATGAGGGTACATATTTTTAATGCCGCATAATAGTTTACAAATTCAGTTAGAAACGAGCGCCAAATGCTTAACGGATGGCAAACGAATATTGTGTTCGAATTTTAAAGATTTTCGATAATCTTTTACCACTGTCGTGTAACGATGTTTTTAGAACTCGAACGTGTAAGTTTCGAATTGGTCTCTATCTAATAGTATCGTGATATTGAGAGCTATAGAGACCTTGTGAAAACATCGGCAGAGAATAGCTTTACTGATATTGTTTGCTATCATTATTTATATTAGATAATCAATTTCATCTAGTTCAGCGCGTAATATATTATTATTAGTACATGAAAATTCATTTACAATTTTCTTTTTAATTTTATATCGTTAGTCACGCTTATACGAAGAAACTGGAGTGATTAAAAAAATGGAAAATTAGAAATAATCCAAAATATTAAAATTTTTAATACGACAACTTTAGGTTGTATGAAGTCCCCTGGATTACATTGTAGATTAAATTAAAAGAGAGGAAAGAGGATAAAATAAATAAAATTGTTTGGAATATCTCATATTCGGGTGCTGTACCAAATTAATTCTCAATTAAGGCCAGGTCAAGAGTACCCTAAACCGTCGATTTTGTTAAAAAGGAATGACGAGAAAAGAAAGAACTGATGAGAATATATAAAGCAAGAAGAATACATATCTTAGCAAATGGGAGAAAGTCTACGCTTACGGGAATGAAGCGCGACGATATGAATCTAAAATCCCAGCTGAGAAAGGAATCTTGATCACTCGGTCACAATTGATTCGTTTGCCATCGACGTCACGCAAAATCACAAAACAGCACATACCTGCACCACCGTCCGCGCTCGGGCCCAGCATGTTGTGGACTCTGTTAGCGTACAGCACAAATGTCGGGTACGGAATGTCGTATTTCCTCGCAGCCTGCGACAGTGAGAGCCCTTCCTTCAGAACAGAGAATATGGCCTCAGCCATGGTCTCCGGGCGCCAGGACTTCAGCGGCCCGCGCTCGCGGAACCTCAGATTGTGCACGATGCTCTGGTTGGTGTTCCAGCACTTCTGCCACATGGACTGCAGCTGATATTGGTAGCTATCTGCTGGAAACGAAAAGGCTCGTGTTAATACGTATTTTATTTATACATATTTAACATTTGTTAGTCATGCTAGAACTAAACAAAACAATTTTAGTACTTTATTCTGTATAGTTTGGTCTAAAATTTTTGGATATAGGGGAGTTAAAATAAATATGAAAAATTATGAATGTAAATTTCCACTTTGGCAATTTTAGGTGGTACGTACTCCACCGGGCAAGCTTGTATTGGTATTGGTTCTGATATATTTTAATGGTCCACTGCAGGACCTAGGCTCTTTTCTTATAGGATAATGAATTATGGGTTCACGCCTGTCACGATACTTGCGGGATCGAGATCTTGAAGTGCTCTTTAAAGCACGGGGGTGTATGACTTACAATTTTGCACTTTTATGGGCTATTATTTCTTGGAAGAAAAATTTTATAATCAGAATCAGATAAGTTAGTCTACTGCCATATATTTGCCTTAAATTAAAAATCAAAAAGTGCATGCATTTGATTCACTTATTTTACTATTGAAAACGGTAGTATGTTATTAGCTTTAGCGGAATTGGTAAAAATGTGGCATAAAAACTTGACAATTGCAACATCATTTCCATCCACTAAATTACTATATACTATAGCAAATTGCACAAATCTTTGATAACCGTAAATCTGATCTTTTGTGCAATTTTATGTATTAATGTAAATATGAACTTACACATAATATTTTCTTAACTGTCGATAAATAACGTTAAATTTAATCTTAGCCATTTTTAATTACGTGCATAATTATTACTTACTCGTAGAAACAAAACACGTCGAGCTAATTAGAAAAATAAAGTTATCTACCGACATAATCTTGTATAAATTTAAAAAATTCTGAATTAAACACATTTTGTAATATTCTATGCATATGACGTATTTAGTACAAACTGTCAGATAGTGTTGCTCCTGAGTAGTGGCGTAACTGTACCCTCAGAAGTCTGTGGCGTAAATTTATTATTATTATTTTAATTATATATATCAAAGCAAACGGCCTCGCAGTTTGGGGGCCCCTTCGAGTCGAGCAATTAACATTTACGCCACCATATAGTCACATAACTACCCCTTAGGTAATCGGGGTAATGTAATGAAGATCAAGGAGAAGGATGAAAGAGAGAATGGGAGGTATATAAGACTCGCGACGTTGGTGATGGCTTTATGGCAGGTACACTAGCGACTAGAAGGTAGGAGGGGTTTTTAGCCGGTAAGAGTCCTTTAGTGGTAAGAGTCCCAACGTGGGTGTCCATGATGATTTCCCCCCTACGAAGAAAAAAGAGAAAAAAAGGTAGTCGGGACGTCCAATGCTGTTAGTTTTTGGAATCCCTATAGCTTTATTTTTAAATTTTAGAGCTTCTATGTTTCATAAATATAAAGTAATAAAGAAAAATCTAATGACGTTTTAAAAGCGCCAACCGGTTCATGTAAACTTTTTTTAAAAGACATTCAGTTTTTTAAAACGGCATCTGCATAGACTATAAAAGATAATTCACGTTATGCTGATTATAGGGAAAAAAGCCAAGCGGGAATCTGTCTGTTCCTCTTGAAATCGGTCCGTTTTACAACGGAGTAAACTGTTATTTATTTCTTATCAATTGTCTATTTGCTTGATATGCGGCCTTGGATTTTTTCCTCCTCTACGTAATGTAAACCAACCTTAAATAAAGATAACAACTAATTATAGACATAAAACACCTACATACTGACCTCCGTAAAACCTATATATAATTAAGGACGAAAAATTGATTAATCATATTAGTTGTATTCAAATAAATGAAAGTCTCCTGGATTTATAAACTTATATTTAATATAGCACACGTTTTTTATATACTCTATAAAAATATTTTTATACCAATGTACAAGATAACAATTTAGAGAAAAGCTTCTTTTCACTATCGTCCGCAATCACAAAAAGTTAAGGCACACTTAGTCTAATCATAGTAAATATACAGTGATTGTATGTAAAAGGCTCAATCAATATTCAGACTTTGCAAATCAGTCTTAGTAATCTTAGTAAATAAGTTCGAAAAGGGCACATATCTGAAAATTTAAAATGTCCAGGAATTAAAAAAAAATCCAATTATTTTCCAAACCAGTGTATAATTTCTAAAAGTAACTATTGTGTGACATTTGGGTGTTAATTAACCTTCAAAAATCAATAATATTATTTATTTTATAATCAATCTAAATAATTTATTAGATATTTTATATTTGTAAGATGTATGTATAGAATATTCAACATGTGCCCTTTTCGAAATTGTATATTCAAGTAGGTGTATCATGCTGTTACCAGTTACCTGCTACTAATGACGTTATGGTTTCCCGTTTCATGCGTAATACAGACATTGTTAAGTATTTCTTTACAATTTACTGACAAATATTACTAAGGTTTTACGTATTTAGAATTTCATCGTAAAATATAATCTCAGGAAAGCCATAATCTCACAAGAAAGATGTTAGCTAAAAATTTGCAGGTGACTAATAGCTCAAAAAACAAAAATCAATACAATCTACGAGTATAGTCAGTTACTATAATTATAGTGGCAGTATTAGAGTACAGTGTACCTAGTGGGAGTTTTCAATATTTTCATACTATTACTAGCGCGTTAACGTAAACACGAATTTATATGGAATTGAAACAGTTGTGCAGTGGTACAACTAGATGGCGCTGTTTCAATTCCTTAGAAATTCGCGTTTACGTTAACGCGATAGTACGAGTAACAGTATCAATCTGCCACTAGGCCCTCTGTACATAAAATATATAGCATTTTTCTGTTTTATATACCTATCTACTAAAATTAGAATAACGTCTATATAATATATAAAAAATATGTTTAAGCCTTTTCATAGAACATTTTCATAGTCTTTTTTCATTACATCATCTATTTTAACTAGTAATTAACATTTTCTAAAAAATAAACTTAAAACAATTCTTCTCGGAGTGTTCAGTGAGGTTATTGCCCCTAGGTGTACTGACTGACTGACTGATACTTCATTAAGCATGGTAAGTATTGCTGTAGGGATGCTAAATTTGATGTTACTAAAGCGTCATGGAGACCATTTAGATTTGGTAACCCCTCTCATTCTGAGAGGAGACTCGAGCTCAGCAGTGAGCAGGTTGATAATAATGATGTTGACTCTATTTTGAACAGACAGTAACTGTTCTGTTTTGTATTGTTTGGCTAATGAAAGTAGAGACTGAAATCGCCGATCCGATTTAAAAAAATCGGAGTAAATTCCCAAAATTACGGTGCAAATATTGAAATAACTTAGTTGAGTTAAATATTTATAGTAGGTATAGGTAGTAATGCATTCATAAACAAAAAAAGAATTTAAAAAATTATTTGTTTAATATAAATGTTTTTTTAAATTTGGCGGGCGATTTACATCTTTACTTTCACTAGCCAAACTCCAGTCAGTCAAATTTCTAGAGATAATAACATCCCACTGAATAACTAAATCAAGTACAACTTGCCTACACATGTTTATATTACAAATTACAAATAATCACAGTAAATACAGTCCATAATGTAATAATAAGTATCGACGAGTACGTCAAACAACAATAATTTACCGAATGTATGTATAGCACAAAATTTATCTCTTCATGTTATAAAAGAGTAAGAAATAGCGAAATGAGACAACTTTGTAGTATGAAGATGTTGGTTTGGGCATGTAGAGAGGATAGTTATGTATGGCGATTAACAGAAGGGATAAGGCGAGACTGAATAGATATGTTGGAAGAGGAAAATGCGAACAATCCTGGACCAATTAATCCAGGCCTTTATAAATAAAGGGCAGGTTAAGAGTACCCTAAAACGACGAAAGGATTGATGAGCATGAAAGAAGCAAGGGTGATGTGCAATGATCGTAGCAAGTGGAAAGACGTAGTCTGCCTATCCTTATGTGGTAGAATAAATTGTTACAAATTCCTCTATTACAGGTGGTATTAACATTAATTATAATAAATAAGAAGGTATTTGAAGACTTGAGCACAGTTGTTTGTGAGACAGCGTCTACACCGTCACGCTGCCAGTCGCGTTAGTGATTTTAACGTTTTGTGTTGTAATTATTGATAGTGTTGTCATTATTCTTTAGGGTGGGCATGGAGAACATGTCGGGCGGGGAAGTTGAGTGTTTATGAATTCTAAAGGGATCCCTTAAACCTATTCCCAAGGTCACAAGTCCTGGGACCTGCTCGAGATGTTTCCTCTGCCACAAAATAATAGTACAATCACTATCGCTGCTACCCGTCACGTTACAAAATGTCATGGGTAGTCTCAGACTAATTACATAAGGACCTGTCTCGCTAGACGTTACTTTTCTGTCAAAGTATCGATGCCATTATAAAAATTGCCTCTATATAATCAATGTTTTATAGTTTTAATCATGTTCGTTGGTTAAAGGGCTCCGTAAAATACCTTTTTGTGTAGTTGATTGATGTAAAAATCGATCAACAACTTCTAGTTTAGTATATGGTGTACAAGTATGTACTCGAAATCGAAATTAATCGAAATAGACAATTTTGTTCGTGTATTTGGGTGCGATACTAGTCTTCATGTAATTCTGAGTGTGTAGTAGGCCTTATATGTATTATTCGTACCTCTATAGGTATATTGAGAACGTTGTCACAGTAATATTTATTGATGAACCTTCAACTTTACTAAAAACTGCAAAAGCGAGCGAAAAGTTTTGTAAGACAATTCTGAAATCACAAGAAAACCCACTTGGAAGTTTCCATCGTAGTTGGACTATAAAGTTCCCGGTCGACTTTCTAGCTAGAAACAACACAATCTAGTCAGAGACATATTCTTGTCAAATGCTTTCAAAATTTCACAAATTGATTTATTCTTTGTAACTTGTGTAGATTTTTATATAAAATTGAATTCCTATAGTAAGTTGTGAGACATGAATTATGTATGAGTAACTTTTACCGAAATACTCCGATATTCTTTTAAATGTATATAATATTTGTCTATGAGATATTAATCTTAAGCCATACATCCTTGTGAGCCGTGATAGCCCAGTGGATATGACCTCTGCCTCCGATTCCGGAGGGCGTAGGTTCGAATCTGGCCGTTGCACCTCTAACTTTTCAGTTGTGTGCATTTTAAGAGATTAAATATCACGTGTCTCAAACGGTGAAGGAAAACATCGTGAGGAAACCTGCACACCAGAGAATTTTCTTAATTCTCTGCGTGTGTGAACTCTGCCAATCCGCAGTGGGTCAGCGTGGTGAACTATTGGCCTAACCCTTCTCATTCTGAGAGGAGACTTGAGCTCAGCAGTGAGCCGAATATGGGTTGATAATGATGATGCCCCCCCCTCCCCCCACGCATGCATGCACCTCCAACTTTTCAGTTGTGTGCATTTTAAGAAATTAAGTATCACGTGTCTCAATCGGTGAAGGAAAACATCGTGAGGAAACCTGCATACCAGAGAATTTCTTAATTCTCTGCGTATGTGAAGTCTGCCAATCCGCATTGGGCCAGCGTGGTGGACTATTGGCCTAACCCCTCTCATTCTGAGAGGAGACTCGAGCTCAGCAGTGAGCCGTATATGGGTTGATAACGACGAATGATGATGATGATGATACACCCTTAAATATAAATGCGAAAGCAAGTCTGTTTGTCTGTCTGTCTGTCACCTTTTCACGGCTAAAACACCGGTTTAATAAATTTAGGTATTATTTATTAGGATTTGTAAAAAACAGAATTTCTGGCGAAATGAGTCGCGAGCGTCTACAGTTGAAATATAAAGCAAATACTAGCATATGAGGCTAGAGGTGTAATTTTCCGCACATCAATGGAAGTATAATTTTCACGCCCTTTGGAGTAAAGAGTTTGGGGACCTAAGGGGGCTTAAGGTGTTTTTGAAAATATTAAAAAAAAAGTATTGTTGAGTCGACGTGTGATCCTAGATTCGGCAGTAACTTAAGTCCCCGTCTTCCGGTGACAAGTCTTTTTTTATTCCTGCACAACCTAACGCTGAATCACTTGACTTTGATCTCACCTGCTGTCAAGTGACGACGCAGTCTGAGACGTCGTGCACTTACTTGGGGAGGGAACGTTTTTATTTGACCAGCAAATTCATCTTTGCCGGTAAGGTGGTAGTGGTAGTTACCTAATTAAAGAGCAGTGGCGTAAAGTGTCTTGGTGCCTTGTATCAAAATTAGTTTGCGGTTCAATGAAAGGTGAAGATTTCTTATAAAATCGGACTACTCAGTAAAAAGTTACACGTGTTCATACATAAAAAAATACCCGTTGCAATAAATATGTAAGTGACATAACATAAGTAGGATGCTTACAACTTTTGGGCGCACGCTTCACTCGAGAAAAACATTGCTTTATTTTCGATTTTTATTTTCCGGGAAGCACCAGGTTAAGTGAGATTATGGATTATATTTTACTGATTTTGGCTTTCACTCGTAAGGGGCTCTTGTAGTCCGGGGAGGCCGTATCATTGATACGGCTGATACAGCGGTAGTTACGCCCCTGCTGAAGTGTTTTTCAAATAGCATGGGAACGGTGACAGTCGCCTGTATGATGTTCATAATACGTACTATTATCGTGAACTGCAGCAAATTTTTGAGAATGAAACGAATTGTAACAGTATTGAACCAGACTTTAGCCAAAATATAAAATTCTAAATAAACCTGTGATGGAAATCGAATTCAAGACCTCTTTTACTCTAAAAAAATGGAGTATAAAAAATCTATATTTCTATATTAATATTATAAAGCAGAAGAGTTTGTTTGATTGGACGCGCTAATTTCAGGAACTACTGGTCCGATTTGAAAAAATATTTCAGTGTTAAATAGCCCATTTATCGAGGAAAGCTACATATTATTCCCATATTCCTACGGGAACGGGAACCACGCTAGTGAATCCGCGCGGCGTCTGCTAGTAATAAATATTACTGTTGAAAGTATTAGCAAAGACGCTAAGATTGACAACAGCCATTCAAAATATTGTAGGCGCTTCCACATTATTAAATTATGTAATAACTCTATCTGGACTCAACTTTGTTCTGGATCTGTTGCTCAAGCATAATACATTTATACTAGCTGACGTCGCGCGGTTTCACCCGCGTGGTTCCTGTTCCCGTAGGAATAGCCTTCCTCGTTATATGGGCTATCTGACACTGAAAGAATTTTTAAAATCGGACCAGTAGTTCCGGAGATTAGCGCGTTCAATCAAACAAGCAAACAAACAAACTCTTCAGCTTTATAATATTAGTACAGATTAACAGATTTTAATACAGTATGTTAATAGATTGTAATATACTAAGTACTGTGTTAAATATTCTCTCTCTGATTATATCCTAAATAAATAAATGTTTTGTTTTGTAAGAGCCGTGACAGCCCAGTGGTTATGACCTCTGCCTCCGAATCCAGAGCGTGTAAGTTCGAATCCGGTCCGGGGCATGCACCTCCAACTTTTAGTGAAACAACAGTTAGGTGAGTTTAAGAAATTAAATGAGATGATGTGAGGGGTTCGGCTTTAGTCCACCACGCTGGCCATAGGCGGATCGGCAGACTTCATACACGCAGACAATCAAGAAAAGTCTCAGGTATGCAGGTTTCCTCGGCAGACTCCATACACGTAGAAAATCAAAAAAACTCTCAGGTATGCAGGTTTTCTCACTATGTTTTTCCTTCACCGTTTAAGACGTTCCGTTCGACCGTTACGTTCTTAAAATGCACATTGTTTGAAAGTATGCCCCGGACCGGATTCGAACCTACGCCCTCCGAATCGAAGGCAGAGGTCATATCCACTAGGCTATTACGTCTCGGTAAAGCATTACCCGTAACATATACATTACTGTGTTTACGACTAATTCGAAGGGGAATATTGGAAATATACCAACTTAAGGTTTTTTAAAAAGTTACATACAAAAACATACAAAAAGATACATATTTTTAAATTCAACGTCTGTTTACTTTAATGTCTTTGTTACGCTTATTATTTATGTATGAATACACTTCTTACTTACTATTGGTACTTTTTGCGCTGAACTGGATCGCATAACCTATTTAATTATTCAGACCATCTATGGTTTGGTATATAATTGCTCACTGTCTACAAATACTTTTAACATTCATGACCACATTTGAAAGAATGAGGGGATGATAGTATTATTATAGTATTACCGTTAAAAATGTAAAAAGGGTTTTAAATTTTTTGAACATGTAAATATGTGTCGCAAGCGGATAAAGAAAGGAAAATTCATTAGTCTTTCAAAATACATTAATTAGTTGGATCCCTAATCCATTCAACCCAAATCACATCTAAAAAACAAAACACCTCACAAAGTTGAGAAAAAATCCAACGTTAAGTTTTATGAATAATAATACATATTCATTACAGTTTTAGTACTCATTTATATTAAATTAACTCTCAAACTTAACAACTTTTATGAGATATAAGATCCGATTTCGCTAAATTAATATAATCTTAATTAAAAATCGCAATCGTTGTAAGTGTACCGTGGTTCCATATTTCAATATTATAATTGTGTTACGTCTACACATTGAATTACACACAGTGGCAATTGGCGAATTGTGTACGCAATTACAGACGGAATTTGATTTTATCTGAATATAGCTGCAGTTTTAATTATAATAATTATTACTGTATCATTACATACAGCCTTTTTGTTGGACCACTACATTCTGCGCGGCTTTAATTAATGAAGCAAGTGAACTAACTCATCATTATTTCAGATATTAGTATTTAGATATCTTTTGTTGTGGGAGAGGAATAAAAGGTAGGTAAATTGCAAAACAAAACGTTGACTTTTTAATAACTAGTGAATTACATGTGACCCGTCGCGCGTCGTCGTTGCAATTTTTAAGTTTAACCATTTTTATTCCATTACAAGTTAGCTCTTGACTTCGATCTTAACTGTTATTACGATTAAGTGACGATGTGGTTTAATAATACTTGAAATAAATGAATTTTGGATTTTGAATATGAGTGTGTCTGAATAGACCAAAACGGCAAATAAGATGTCATGTCTTTGTTTTGTTGAGTACAATGTGGGCCTTTTTTATAGTAAAGAATTGTTATGGCTCAAGTGACCCGCCTCGTTTAAGGGTTAAGTTCCGTTCCTCGAACTATAACGGGTCACAGGTGGCAACGTTTGTCCTATAGCCCCCTTCTAATTACTTTTTGTTTTAATAAACGCCCTTGGCAATTTCGACTCTACGACGTAGATCGTAAGGGCTATTTTAAAACAATGCAATTTATGTTTCCATGTGTTGAAAGATGTTTTAACGATGTGTAAAACAATGGCCGCGGTCGAATGTTATTTGTATATTATTACTGACACTGTTAGTATTTAGCAAAAACACCGCTTTTTACTGCCTTTTATCAAACAAACAAGTGACTAAGTATTGGTATCATCGTTCAGAAAAAACTCGACGATTATTTTTTAACACTAAGTATCTGTGAGACGATAATAAGTCCGTTACGGCAGCTACAGGTGGAGTTAAATAAACAAGTAACAATTTATTTTAATAAAAAACTAATTCACTGTGTAAAAACTGGTTGGAATTCGAAAAAAAAAAACAATATAACACACACCTTTGATACACCCACTAAAACTGTCTGATTTTTTTTTAATACGTTTACGTAAAAGCTTGTTCTTATTAAAAAACATAATTTTTTGTAATTAAATCTGCGACACATTATATACGAGTAGCTAAGTTAGTCTATGAAATTATTTAAAAAGCCCCTACAATTATTGATAAAGACACATTATGCAATTAGTCAACTGCAAGAAAAGTTAGTACGATGAAAATACTTCAAATCTCAAATCTTAAACTTTAACACTAAGTATGGACATTACTTTTTGTAACACTTTTATGAAAGCGCGGTCTCACAGACTGCTATAATTCAAGGTCATATATATTAATTAAAAAGTTTAAACTTTTGTTACATTTAGAGGGTATGAATCTATAAAATAGCCAAGAAGTTGAATCTTAATTAGTTATTTTCTTACATAATTGAAGACATTAAGCATTAAAGGCAATTTTCAGTCTTTCAGAGATCATTTGAGCCTCAAACTTAAAACTTTTTAACTTTTTCTCCCAAAAAATTAATAGTGATATTCTTAAATCTTATCTATATATCTATCTTATATATCTTATAAGTATCAAATATAAAAAACGAAAACTATTCTCTAAAATATTAAACATGAAAATTTTTAAAATGGCCTTACAAATGCAAAATTACTGGTAGTTTTGTATTGAGCGAAGCTGTTCTGACCATGTCAGAAGATGGAAAATTATCCCACTTTTATCGAACTTTACCACAATAGTATTTAAATCGTGATCTGTGGCGGTCTGATAGCTGAACATCGTCATCTGAGACTTTGCGTGAAGTATCACTTCATGTAACTCTGTTTTTCTCATATGGGATACGTGGACATGCGGTCAGTCTCCCAAGGTTAAGCCGATGACGATACGTCCCGTCTCATCACAGAAGCCGAAGTTCTACGCCTCAGTAGCGGGGTGTGCATGGAAGAGGGTTAGACACGAAAGTTGTAGGTCTGTGAGACCGCGCGTCCATAATTAAAGATTAATATCGAATCACTAATATAACGTACTTCTTATCGTGTCGCAGATATAATATAGGTATGGTGTGGTTTTCCCTGGAACGTCCATTAATTCTTGGATACAGCCGCTTTTACGCGCGATGTTTGCCGGGGCGTCAGCCGAAAGCGTGATGTAGCATGCAGATTACGCATCATGTGTCGTCCCCTAACAGATATCTAATTCTACGATTCACCCCAAATCCACAGTCTTCACGTGACGTCGCGGGGTGTAATGGAATGGACGGTGCCTTTCACCCACACTTTAAATGCCTTAACTAAAAACAACTGTAGAAACCAACAGTGTAGCTATACAAAATTAAAAAAAAATCAAACTGAAAAACTATACATACTCAATACTCATACATGAACAACTAAAACGTTAAACTGTAACATATATATTTTACAAATACCTACATACTATAATAATATTGTAGTAATTTGAAAATGTCAAGCGTTCGTTGTTAAAGACATTAACGAATTTTAGGGCGATTATCGGAATCTTGAGGGGAATCAGCAGATGTAAGTTTGAATAGAATGAAAAATAAAAACAGTATCTAAACTAACTCTTTTCTGCTTGATCAAGTAATATATATACACACAATCATACAAACTTTACTATATAATACTACACGTGTAATTAGACACTCAAGAATTATTCGTTCAGGAATTTCGATTGATCAATTTTAATTAATTAATTGAATTATGAGTCTTGAAAAAGAGCTTTATTATGATGACAAATTGAAATTCTATTATCTTTTATGACAAAAATGAATTAATATGTAATATAACACATTAAACATGAATAAGTATGAAATTAAATTTTGTGCTATTCAAACGGTACACAAGGTTGTTTGCAAATTACTAATTTATATTAGGCATATTTAGCCTTACAAAATTTCTAACTAAAACTGTCATTATGTAATTAAATGTGACATAATACACATTTAAATACACCAATAAATATTCACTGCTATTCAATTAGTATCTACATATTGACTATTTTTGCTATTTTAATAGTCGTTTATATGACAGGGTAAGATGACAGAATGTCAAACAAGAACAAATTATGTTATATATTTCTAACATCCAGGGTCATCACACGTTTACCTTCGAAAGACCCTATTTCTTCTCCGTCATCTATATTAGTTATAGACGAGTGTTTATCAGGGTATTCTGTTTATAATTACTTTTAAATCTTATTCTGAGTGAATATTATATAAAACACATGTATATTGTAATGTTTATAATAGTAAAGATTTGATCTAGTCCCATGTGTTTCTAAAGTTATGAATTCCCACATATTTGTAAATTAGTAAACGATAAGTTATGCTTATAATTTTCATCGGCTTTTAGCCATATTGTATTTAGGTTGATGGCTTTAAAAGCTCTCCGTAAATGCCAGTTAAACTTATTGACAACTGTTTAAAGTACCAAAATGAAAATGAAATATAATGGAATGCCAGCATTTCCAGGCAGACTAGCCGTTGTTAATTAACAAAACATCAGTTTGACACTCGTATGTAAATATGGATCACTATAATATACTGACGGACATTTTTTATTTATAGCTTATATTATAATTGACGCTGTACAGTTATGAATATCAAAGATAAAGAAAGAAGTCTTAAAAATTTGGTGGCAGATCACACATTTACAATATAGATTTCTCTGGAATGCTATATTTTCTTCATTGCTTTGCTTTTCATCCCTGTTAGCATTCCTCGTCAGTATGGTTCTCATTCTTCACTTTAGTATTTTTAGTTTTTGGTGCTAATTCGTAATACAGTGACACAATCGAATGCTTTTTACAAAACGCCCACCACCAACGGAAGCCCGTCAGACCTATGAAAGAGAAACTCGGGTCTCTACTGCGTCTTAGTTTTTCAACGTAAGCCAACACTTCGGCTAAAGATTTCTTAGTTCGCCTATTGTAGGGAGAGACACTTGTTTCACAACAGAAGTCTAATATGGCCCTTTCCTCACTAGCTAGCAAACCAGCTTCGTCTAATACTGCCATACGTTTCGATTTGCCTAATATATTATCGTAGAGTGTTCCTTTAGGTATTCCGTAATGCGTGGCTGCTTGGGTGAACCTCATGCGCTGTTTGACAACGGCTTGTATCGCCTCCTGGAGCTGGCTCTGCGTCCACGTGGGTGTTTTCAACTTCAGGGAATGACCGTGGTATTCTAATCGACAGATGCAAGCAAGAATGCTACGTGTAAACAAACTATACACAGCCCGTATAAATAATGTATAACATATAAGGCATTCAAATTAGCATTTAATGTGGAACTGACTAGTGTGTTTTATAACAAAAAGTACTACAGTTTACTGGCATATTTTAGCAAATACTAATTGCTAAAACATGCTGTTTTGCAAAAGTATGTATACGTATATTCTAAAACAAACTGATAATGGAATTGCCAATGTAACAACTATTTGAAATGCACTAGTATACATCATTTGTTAATCCTGACACAAAGTAAGCACATATTGTTGCAGATTATTTTCAATTTCCATTTATAGGTACACGTGACAGAATTTCTATTCCGAGTTAGATATTCAAATTCGACACCAGCTATCTAAACAGATCGGAAATTATTACATACAATGTATACGGAATGAGAATTGGATTGACTTTAGGAATGCTTTGAACAATAACATAACTTTAACAATTCAGTCAATAGGAATTACATTAGAGAGTGTACGATGTTTAAAATGTAAATCCAGTGTATGTTTTGGTATTGTAAGTATTTTTGATTAGAAATTATATTCTATTTTATGTAAATTAAAAATAAATAGCCAAAATTTTATATCCAGGGCCCGTAATAAAATATTTGTGTGGGTCCTTATGATATGCAAATTCTCGTTTTATTTCGACACTATGCATTTTTAGATAAAAATCATCGATCTTCTATAAAAAGTGGATGCACAATCAGCGACCAAAAAATATCCCCACTCAATGAGTGCCAAACACAACTTCTTGGCACTAAATTCAAATAGTCGCATTTGCAAATTCAACCTTGAACTCAATTCTTAAGGATGAATTTGAATATTGGATTATATTTAAAGGACTTTGGGTATAACATTTTTTACCTATAATTCTAAAACTGCCAAAGCAAAATTGGCCAGTTTATAAGTGACATTTTCTACATGGTCTAATATCTCTCTCTGTCCAATATGATACTATAGATAGAGAGCGATAGATATGAATTCGGAGCTAGATAACACTGTCAAGTTCTAAAAACGTACATTTTCTTTACATAAATAGTCTATTGAAGTCCACTTCAGTTGAAAGAGAGAATAAAATATTCAGCTCTACATTTAATCTCTCTGGTTAATTGAGTGGCTAATCCTCACTCGATCGGCTCCACCGATAAAATTTAAATAAAATCTAATCTATTAACAAGAATTTTATTGCACGAGCTATGGTTACGCACGAATAACTATGCAACAATATATAATTACATATCTTTTATAGAAATAATACGCGGTATAGTTACGGTATGCACTCTAGATTGCTATGCAATTAGAATTTAAACAATAAAGAATTGAAGTGAAAATGGTGCGACGCGTTTTCCTCGCCGACGTTTTCTCACGGTAATATTTTACATAGATGAAATTATCATACATTATTTACGTACGGGCTATAATGCAATTGAATTACGAAACAATGATAGCTGGGCACTAACAACTTATTATATTATTCACATCAGTTACGACTCGCGTATAAGGAATACGTGAGTTTTATCTGATGTTATACCTAACATTTGGAACTTAAAGTTAAATAAATATTGTGGCATGCTAAAGAGTGCATTAAAAACTTTTTTATTTAAAAAATCAACTGACCTGCAATCGAAGATGTGGAGGCGCCGAGCCAAGCGTGAGAGTTTTCAATTAATTTGGCCTGTAAAGAAAGAAATTTCATTTTAAATCTCTATCAAATGAATACTAACTTATAAAATAAATAAAATAATCTTGTCATTGGGTAGGTGAAATTCGTTTACTAAGTCGTAAGGGTGACAAAATTGAAATGGGTTTTACTGTCGTTGAAAAAAAAAGAATATAAAAAAATCACAATAGAACATGTATTTTTTGGTAAAAGATGTAAAAAACCAGAATCACATTTCATAATTTTATGGTAAATATTTTGAAAATCCCGTTGATGGAGGTAACCGCAGACAATTTTTAAACATGTCTGCCACGTGTCCGCAATGTCACGCCGCGCGACGTGTCCGGGAGGGTCACGTGACGTGTCAGTGTCCTTGTACAAGCGGCGACATCTTGCGGCGTACGGCGACAAATGTAATACAACCATAATCATTTTTGTCACCCAACAACGTTTATTTAGGCTCTACTACGTACACATTTTCATAGTTTATTTATAAAGTTTCAACAGTAAATCCTTTTTCAAATATATAAACAGGTATTGTGTAGTACATCGATCTTTAAATCAAAAGTCAAAGTCAAACTTAATTAATTTAATGAGGCTTAGGTAGATTACAAGCACTTTTGAAATTCATTACAATATATATTTATATTAAGAATAGAAGACATAAATCATGTTAAAAAGCCGTGATAGTAATTTTTCTATTTTTAAAAGTAACAAGTTCTTCTTTTTAAGTAACTCTACAACCCTGGCATGGCGATCTAATACAAGCTAGAAGTAATTTAATCGCGCGGACTCTATAGGTAATAATATTTCACTGGGCACACATTTATTCGCGTATAAAATCATAATAATACCACAGGAATCACAGTTGCCAAGAAATTGCCGTATGCCCCATGAAATTGGCTCCGGTGGGTTATATCGTTTATATTTACATAACGCAGCACACACTGCGGTATAGTTATTATATTTAGGCGTAAATTGTTTGCCAGTGTGTACCTAATAATATTATGGGCAAGTCGCTAGCGCGGCCGCGTTCATAAATCTATTTTATCGCACGCGGGCAATAAATTTTATTTTGGGATCTTTAATTCTTTGTTATTGAATTGGATTTTAGTGTTTTATTCGGGTAAACAAACAATAGAAAGCGTTTCAACCGGTACTTAGGGCGCTGGGCACGTGCGACTAGCGACTCGGCGCGGCGTCGCGCGTCAACTTAATAAAACATTTTATTTGTAGCTTCTATTGTTACTCATTTACAGCTGGCCATTACACGGCGCTTTTGTCTGCGTTAACAATTAAAACTTCGATAAAGTTTAGACGTAGCGAGCACAAAGAATGCCGCTCTTTGCGCTGGCGATTCACTGTTCCAATATAAATAAACCGGGCTCGGAGATAGGCGTGGAATACAGTAGCATTAGATAAAATGTCCGATCGTAAACTTCCTGTTCGTGATCGGGAGGTGTAAATTAATGAATCGATCTTTTCATCTCGCCGTTACGGCTGCTCTTAGATACGCGGACGGTGCTTTCATTGTCGACTGACCAATAGCTTATAACGTACAGGGTTTTGTATTTGATATTTTCTCTTCCTAGGCTGGGCGAGTTTAGAAACAATGCGATAATGTAAAACATTCAATTTCTATGAACTTTAACTGTTAAATATTTTTGATTGTTTTACGTGGTTTAATGGGTAAATAGCTACTACCATATGTATAAAACTTAAGATTCATTTTGTTTCGTAGTTACTAATGTGTTTGTACTAAAAGGTATCTAACTGAAGAAAATTAATCGTACATCTTCGTGTCACTATCTCGCAAGGTGTTAAACGTATTCTAACGTATTCTAATATTCATAGTGTAAAATATTCATACCTAAGAACTTTATGACATAGTAAAGTGGTGTTGTTTTGAAAGAAAGATTTTGATATTGATCAGCGCAGCAAAAGAAGTAGAAAATATACTTTATTGTGCGCCACAAAGAGCATACCTACAACACAATTAATACAAAAAAAAATGACAAACAAGACAAGCGTTCTCTTCCAGGCAATCTAATGAAAAAACTACAAAATTACATATCTACTTGTTAATGTTCTGTAAGCTGCCAGACAGTGTCTTATAAATAAAACTGCACTGATGCATTTCACACCACGAAGGGCTTAGTATCGAAGCCTACGAGTAGTTCCCTTTACGCAACCTACGGTTTAACTAAGTGGAAATCGCATACACAGATTTCTCGTGAATTATTAAAGGGATTAAGGTCAGCATGCTGAAAATCGATGTTTGACGAGACAGGGTCATTAACAGTATTCGTCCACTGCTGGACATAGGCTTTTCCGAGAGATCGCCACCACACACGATCCTCCACCTTCCTCATCCAGCCACTTCTGGAGGGAGACCATCTAGCTGGAGGGCGTCCTATACTGCGTTTGCTGGTACGCGGTGTCCACTCCAGAACTCCATCTGTTCTACGACAGATATGGTCCGCCCACTGCCTCTTCAGTTTGCTAATTCTTTGGGCTACATCAATTATTTTCTCTTACGGATTTCCTCGTTTCGGATTTTATATACATTATACATAAATATGTTTTAGATAAAACTGTCCTGAGTACAGGTGAATTTAGAGAGAAAAAACATTTATTAATCATGTTTTTATTGCTGTTGTTTTTATAGGTACTCTTCATTTACATCCTGCTATCGATTTTCAATATCAACAACCCTTTTTAATAGCTCAGTAGAAAATATGAATATAGGAATCATTAACTTAAAAAATAAGCCACTTAAACAAAATGGTATGTAATTTGTTAATTTAATTCATACTAGTGGATGCACGCGACTGTGTATGCGAGAAACTCGTTTTAACTTTTCATCCCCCTTTTAAACTCATTACATTAAAATATAAAAAAAAATATATTCTAAGTACATATTTAGAAAAATTCACAGGTTAAAATTTTTCATGTAATTCTATAATTTTTCAAGTTACATTGCAGGTTTTTGTTATTTTTAGCATAGTGTTAAAATATTAAATGTAATGAGGTTAAAAAGGGGATGAAAGCTTAAAACAAGTTTCTCGCACACGTAGTCGCGTGCATCCACTAGTATGAATTAAATTAACAATTCATCGTGGCCACTGGTTCGCTTATTTCTAATATTGCATTCCTAATGTATGATTACAATTGTTCAATTCGGCCCCAGCGTACGTACAACTTGCGCTCTAATTACATGTCACATTTCGCAAGGAAATTAATTTATATATCACAGAGTTGCACGATCAGCAAACGATTTAATTTATCGTTCATTAGAGAACGTGTTGGGAATTTGGAAGTGTGAAGTTTAAAAATCAATCTATTACAATCAATGATTATTTTATACTACGATATGTTACGCACAAAATCACCGCATTAAGTGATCCGAACTTAGCACCGAACTAAACACACATGCACTATTTTGTGTTTACTTACACAAAATTTATGTATACATATATAGTTTATAGGAAATTCTCTGATATGCAGGTTTCCTCGCGATGTTTTCCTGATATTTAATTTCTTAAAATGCACACAACTGAAAAGTTGGAGCTGCATGCCCCGGACCGGATTCGAACCCACACCCTCCGGATTCGGAAGCAGAAGTCATATCCACTGGGCTATCACGGCTCTTACAAAGCTGATTTATTCCAACACTTCCAACAATATTACATCATGATTCAACTGATTAACACAACATACTCGTATTAACAAATTAAACACCTAAACCTGTCTCATAAACCCATCATATTCATTGGTGGCAACCACAAGAAAATCCGTTTAGTTAAATAATATAAAAGATTAGGAGTCAATGTATAAGTTAAATAAGTCGCAAAGCTGAAGTGGCCATGGGCAGGCCACGTAGTTCGAAAAGCCGATGGACGTTGAGGTCCCAAGGTGGAATGGCGACCCCGCACCTGAAAGCGCAGTGTTGGTCGACCCCTACTAGGTGGACCGAGGATATCAAGCGGGTTGTAGGCAGTCGCTGGATGCTGGCGGCTCGAGATCGTTGTGCTTAAAGGTCCATGCAAGAGGCCTATGTCCAGCAGTGGACGTCTATCGGCTGATAAGGTAAGGTATATAAGTTACCTCGCTGTCTATAACTTTATCTTTGAATCGTCTAAAGCGAGTCAGTATGGGTCAAAGGTGAACCCAGTGTCCATATGGACAACTGAGATCAATTGATCTCAATTCGAATTAATACTATTCCATCAATGTAATGCCCATTGAAAAATTTATTCCACTGTAGATATAATATAATATGTTACATGAATATTATCATCATCAGCATATTTTTAATGGGGCTCTCAATTTTTACTCTTCTAGAAGTGAGAGGAGGGTAACGAAGAGTACTCTATATTCAGTTGGCGGCCTTAGGGCGATCGATGATGATAAGAATAAAAGGATAAAAAATAGCTCAGGTAACTCGCTGATAATGTAGCTTTCCATTGGTAAACCAATTTTCTAAAATCGGTTTAGCTTTACAAACAAGCTTACATTTGAATCTCATAATTATTGTATATATATATGGTTATAAAAAGTACAATTAATATATCTTAATTACAAGTAAAAATAGATCTTATAAAGATTTAACTTGTAAGCCCTCATTCGCACGACAGTTTTCAAGGCGTTCAAATAGGTACAACAAATGCATAATTAAATTTTGGGGATTGGAAATAGACCTTCGTTTAACTTCATACTATATTTGAACGCTTTTTTAACGTCCGTTAAAAAAGCTCTCGTGCGAATGGGGGCTAACGGTTTTAATAAATAATTATTCGAGTGGAAACGGATGTTTAGTACGTGTTATGCGTAAGTATCTCCAAGCGTTGTCAGTCTAAATTAAGGCAAAAGGAAACACGTCACGACGTATTTTCCGCCTACTGAAAATGCGGCTGACGTCATCGGCATAAGTTAGACCGCATCTAATAATAATAATAAATAATAATCAAGACTACTCCAAAGGTCGGATGAAAGTCAATGCGATATTAAATCCCACTATTGTATAATGTTACTAGTTTGTGCTGGTTAAAAGGTAAAGATAAGATAAAGGTACATTTTGTTTATTTTGTACTAGCCGACGCCCTGCGGTTTAAACCGTGTAGTTCTTGTTCCCGTGAGAATCATCATCATCATCATCAACGATCCATATTCGGCTCACTGCTGAGTCCACCAATGCAATGCGAATTGGCAGAAGTCACCCACTTATATAATTAATAAAATACTCAGGTATGGAGGTTTCCTCATGATGCTTATCCTTCAATGTTGCGACACGTGATATTTATGTTAAACTGCACATCACTGAAAAGTTGGAGGTGCATGCCCCGGACCGGATTTTAACCTTCGCCCTCCGAATCGAAGGAAGGGGATCTACTGGGCTATGAGTTATGACCTGGACTATGAGGGGATAAAATATAAGAGTAGATGGGCGGAACGACTCTCTAAGGGCGTCTCTATTTGAGACTCAGACTAGACCAGACTAGACTCAGCTACAGGGCAATTCGGGAAGGATGTTTTGTCCTGAGTGTTATCTTAGACTGCATCATCACTTTGTATCAGGTCAGAACGAAATCAAAAGCTAACTAGTCCTTTGATAAAAAACCTAGTAACGCCATCTCAACGTCTTCTTAGTGTTGCTCATTTACATGAGCAGCAGCTGCTACCGACGACTGTAGTCAGCGTCGTCTCGGTGGTAGCCAACGGGAGTCGACTGCAGTCGGCGACCGCCGTCGACTGCCGCCGAGAGTCGACTGCAGTCAGCGACGCCGTCGCCTGCCGCCGAGACATCACCGAATGCAGTCGACTGCCGCTGGCTGCCGCCGAGACGTCGCTGACTGCAGTCGACTGCGGTCGTCGGTAGAGTTACCGCTCTTGTAAATGAACCCTTGTAATAAAATATTCAAGATACACTTTAGGATATTTTATTGAATCACGTTTCTAACTGCTAACAAAATACCTTTTAGTTTTGTCTGTTTCAGACAAAGACTAGAACCTGTACTATAGATTAGATAGCATGTGCGGAGGAATCAAAAGGCATTAAGGTATAGCAATAACTTCCCAGTCGCAAATGAGCCTAATGCGTTGGATTATTATGTTATCCTATTTCAGAGGCCCATGCGAAAGTTCCTGCGTACGAAACACGGTAATAAACTTCCGTATTACGCA
Source organism: Bicyclus anynana (assembly GCF_947172395.1). Lineage (NCBI taxonomy): Eukaryota > Metazoa > Arthropoda > Insecta > Lepidoptera > Nymphalidae > Bicyclus > Bicyclus anynana. The sequence goes on from NC_069110.1 coordinate 3,156,529, forward strand.
ATTACCTATGATGCTGTATAATGGCGGGATTAATAACTTAGTTTTCAGATATTACGGGGCTACGTCTATATAATTTAAAACTTATACGAATCAGTCATTCAGAATTAGGTAATTTTTTTTTTTTGTTTATTCTTTACAAGTTAGCCCTTGATTACAATCTCACCTGATGGTAAGTGATGATGCAATCTAAGATTTTAGCGGGCTAACTTGTTAGGAGGAGGGTGAAAATAAACCCCTATTAGTTTCTACACGACATCGTACCGGAACGCTAAATCGCTTGGCGGTACGTCTTTGTCGGTAGGGTGGTAACTAGCCACGGCCGAAGCCTCCCACCAGCCAGACCTAGACCAATTAAGAAAACCTCAATCGGCCCAGCCGGGGATCGAACCCTGGACCTACGTCTTGTAAATCCAACGCGCATACCGCTGCGCCACGGAGACCGTCAAAAAATCTAGGAATTTGAGATTCCCAGCTAAATATTTGTATAAACTTGTATTTTAAAAGTTGTCTCAAAACCTAAATATCCGGTGTCCGTGTCTATTAAAATTTGAGGACAAAGGTACACAAAGCGATTTTTTTTGCAAATATCTCATTTCCTGTGGTTTGATAAAGTATCTCAAATTCCGAGATGAATTTACTAAGATGATTGGATCAATAAGGAGATACCTGAACTGCCATGGAAGGAGAGCAAGATGCTAAAAGTTATACTTTTTTTGTTTACCTTAATAATTACCAATACTGAGGGCTCTTTGGTGGAGGTACTCAACGACACGAATTGTGTGTAATTCTAACGCACACGAGTAAACCCGAAATTTCCCCCTCTTCGGGATTCCTACCAGAAATAAACTGTCATGTCATTATTATATAATGAAGGCAAATAGAAAAGTTTTAATGATTATACAGGGTGTTGGGGAGTATTTGTCATAACTTCAAAGTATTGACGAGTCTACTTATAGGAGCCGAACTCCGTAACAAATATTTTTTTTTCTAAAACAAAAACATTTTGTTTTTATTCAAAGTAATTCAAATGATTCCGACTATCCATGTAACACACGCTTTTATCTATTACGCACACGCATTTTAAAATTTGGCTACGTCATAATTATAAGGATGGCTATAAGGGATACATTTTAAGATCTATTTACAAAAGAAATATTATTTACTCCGAAAATATTAATTTTAGAACACATGAACAATTTTCGGTAAACAATATAACTCCAGAGATAAGGGATATACTCCCTAGCAGCCTGTATAAACGATATAAACGAAAAAAAATCATAATAGGGAGTAAATCACAATGTTTAACAAGTCGGGTCCAGTCGTACCATGGACATAACCACACACCAAACACCAAGAATCTTAACAGAAATATAATTCCTTACTTTACAAGTTGGGTCCGAACTCGTACCAAAATACCAAGGACTCGTCAATCCAAACAGGTGAACCAGTACACCAACAAGGCAGTTAGAAAATTGACACAGAAATAACAGTATTAAATAAACAGATTTTCAAAATATTATTTCGTGCCGCAAAATTAATTAAGCAAGCAAGGTGACAACATCGAACAGATACAAATTTTCCCCACAACAAACAGTGCAAGCGAGCTCATCGAGGCGTTGTGGTTAATGAATAAAAAGCGACGAGTGAATAGTTATTTAACACATTTCTTCCATTTCAATAAATTCCACGAGCATTTTAAGAGTCCCACGGCAGCGAGAATTCAAAAGTACTATTAAAACTCGAGCAGCATTATTATTGATTTCAATTTGTTGGAACAGTTAAGCAGTTTCCACCTTAATACGGGGTGATTCATTTATGTTACGAGAGCCGGCGAAGAATGGGGAGGCAAGAATATATGGCGAAGGATAAAACTAATCACGCATTCTCTTAACGGAGGTAGGGCGTGGCCACAAAAGTAGCGAATAATAATAACTTATATCTTGGTAATATGTTCCAGATTATTAACACATCCACATTATGTCAGCCGTTGAATCATTGACTTCTGTATGTGTCTTACATTTTGTAATTACTATATTTACCTATCATAGGTCTTTACCTGCATTCGAACTCATTTAAGGTATATTTTTCAGCTGAGTGACATCATTGTGTCCGAGGTAATTAAATGAAATTTTCAATGAACTGTAACGTTGTAATTGGAAATTTATTTCAAAGGTTTCAATTCACAATATTTAATTGACTGTACTCAGTGTTGATTTTATTTCATCATAATTATCAACTCATATACGGCTCACTGCTGAGCTTGAGTTTCCTCTCATAATGAGAGGGGTTAAGCCAATAGTTCACCACGCTGGCCCAATGCAAATTGGCAGACTTCACACTCGCAGATAATTAAGAAAATTCTCCAACATGCAGGTTTCCTCACGATGTTTTTACTTCACCTTGGCCATGAAAATATTAGTATGAATAAGTTTAATTTCAATACGGTTTTTTTTAAAAGTACTTCTGCTAATCTTTACATTTTCATACTAGTCATATTAATGTGTAGTTTTATTTCAGCATATTTTTCCATAAAGTAAAGTTTTTAAAAAAGGTAGAGTATATTAAACGCGTTAATATCAGGAACTGACATTTGGATTGTAATAATTCTTGCTTTGGGCTTGTGGTTGACAATCATTCCTGATAAAGCGCGCGAAGGTGCTTCCATTGTACGAGTCTGGAAAAACAGAAGCTAGTAGGGCATTTCCACTTTTTACCAGTTCCTATTAGAAACGTTGATGTGAAAAAAGATCTCTCGCCGATCAACCGCAGCTTAATTATTAGGGTTCATAAAATAATAATTGTTCGTTTCCTTCATTTTCAACAATAAAACAACATTATAACTTCACTGAGCAAAAGCTACTTTCTAACCGCCCCATCTATCAATAGGACCGCACTCTGGCAGTCGCTTTTGCATTATCCACTTCCACATTACTGTCTTTTTGTTCCCCGTTTGATTGTTTAACCGTGCGTCGATGTGGTATCCAATGGTTATTTTTTTCTATAGCGCTTTCACTTGAAATGGCTTCAGTCAATTGTGGAATATGTTGCTCTTATTGTTTCAGAAGAACAATAACTGCCTTCATTTTATATGTTTACAGTGTCTAAAGGCTTGATAGGCACTTTTCTATTCCACCCTCCTATCTGCCATTGTTATGACTGTGTCTAGGACTATCGCTGTGTTTATGTGGGACACTATTCATCTGTTTTCATTCATTAGTAATTTAATGCCCCTTTTGTTGTTTGTATTATTTCTTCGCCGTCATCGGGATTACGAGTGGAAAAGGATCGAAACCTAATAAAGCTAGTTTTTTTTGCATTCTGTAATTATCTTGCTCATCTTATATCTAGCATGTTTTTTAGATACCTATATGTTTGGTACACAATAAGATATCACAAGAATTAGATTAATGTAAATATATTTAGAATAATATTAGTAAGATAATTCTGTTCCTAGTCTCTTAGGTGAGACCTTAATAGTTAAAGCTAGAAATAAATAATGTCATAGATTATTATTGTATTAAATATTAAGGCCACTGAATAAGTAAAATCGTTTTACAAAATTTCTTAGACGTTCTTTAATTCGTTAATGAAGTGCAAATTGATCGAGGTGGTAAGTTTCAGTTAATTTACTTAAAAATGTATTAATAACAGAATTTTGTGAATATTACTTTTTCTGACTGTCAATAGACAAAACTACAACGTTGGCCTGTTGGAGGTAAAGTAAAATCAAAATATCGTAATTACTGTGCATAACTAGTTTTATATAACGAACCTCATTAGAGGAAAGTCTATTTTAGCACTATTTCGATCATAATTTTACATCAAAATTATGTTCAATTACAGAAGTATTATAAACACGGTAAATTACACTTGAATCACAAAATAATAACGGTGTCTACATATTCTATTAAGCGCATATTTAGTTCGTGATCGAAACCGATATTTTACGTCCAAATATAATATATCATATCTAATGGTAGTTAAGTGTTTATTGTCTGTACGTAGTTATCTAAATTACTATACTTACAAAGACGTAGACAATTTCCGCAAACCTTGTAATATAATAAGGGCTATAATTTATTCGTCTGGTTAATTTCTATTGTTATAATATAATTTTTGCACATCGCATGCCAGAAGATATGCTATGAACGCGCATTTGTGATGATTTATGTTCGTATTGTTTATGCATTTATTCATTTTATATAATTTCCCTGTTATCATCGATTTTGACATTTGTTTTTATTTGATAAAGTAAGGTTTTTGAACTATAGCTTGGCAAATTCGTACGTAACATTCCCGATGGTCCACGCGGGCCGGAGGAGCGTGTAGCGATGAATGAAAAACTCACCACTGATGCACCTCACTTCCCCGCACGCACGACTTGATACCCGCGCAGTCTTTCCCCCCGTCGCCCGCATATCATGGGATAGTGTCAGTGAAGCCCGAAATATTTTGATGAAATCCGTTATTAAAGTAGTGTCAAATTAATAACATAATAAATAAATTAATAATAACATTTTCATACACAAAAATAAACGAAACTATTCCGCAATTATATTCAAAGTGCAGATACTCAATTTCTACTTTCTGCATAATGTAAATATTAGGTATGATAAAAATGTCTATGCTCTTTAGATTCCCAAATATACCTCCGCCATAAATCATGAATTTTGAATTGAATTCAAACACAACATTTTATGATGAATACATCAAGTAAAGTTAGACGTTTCCTTTTGCAAATTTCCTTCGGAAAACTAAATACAATATGTCTGTTATGAATTGAGTCATCGTAATAAAAAGTAGTTTTGAAACATGTGCAATTCCTATGCACATGTATCAAAACTTTCCGATAGAGCTTGTAACACGCGAGTTATTTTTCAGGTTGATATAAAACTATTAATTTCCAATAAACCTACAAAACTTGACTTATCATATACAACCAACAGACGCTCGTGTATTTGTCTGCGAGAATATTGGTGTAATCCTACATTCCTTATTCCACCTTTATTAGTAGTACCGCATTTTGTGACAGTTATTGACTTGATATTATATTATATTATTAAAATTAAAGGTTATTATTATAATATGCCTATTAAGAATATTGTATATAATAATTGTATATAATAAATGTGAGTTTAAATTCAAAAAAATCAAAATTCATTTATTTCAATTAGGCTCAGTTTACAAGCACTTTTGATACGTCAGTTGACTATTTGTAAAGATTCTACCACCGGTTCGGAAGGCAGATTATGCTGAGAACCGTCAAGAAACTCAATAATTGCTCTTTTAAAAAAAAATCATACAATATTATAATTATATTTGATGACAACATTACAATTTCTTATACTTTTACTTCCTATGTGGTGGAAGCTGATCCAAGCATCTTTATCATTAAGGAACTCATCAATGGTGTTGTAACCTTGACTAAGTAAATGTTTTTTAACTCATTGCTTAAAGCTATGCATTGGCAGGTCCATCACAGTCTTGGGAATCTTGTTATACCTTTACCTGTGGATGAGTTTATTGTTTTGTAACCTGAGCAAAAAGACTTTCTTTTTTGTCTTTTCAGTAAATATACAATCTTTGCTAAAGTCAATGTGTAGCGATTTTTTTACAAAGTTACCAAGTACCTTTTTGACGGCCTCCATGGCGCAGGGGTATGTGCGAAGGATTTACAAGATGGAGATCCTGGGTTTGATTCCCGGCTGGGCCAATTGAGGTTTTCTTAACTGGCCAAGGTCTATTTTGTTACCACCCTACCGCCAAGCAATTAAGCGTTCCGGTAAGATGTTGTGTAGAAACCAAAAGGGGTGTGAATTTTCATCCTCCTAACAAGTTAGCCCGCTTCCATCTTAGATTGCATCGTCAGTTACCAACAGGTGAATTAAGTAAAAATATCAAGTATCCACTTTAATACAATCCACAAGTCTAAAAGAATAAATAGGATTCAGCGTAAAATATCATCTTTGAAAATTATGAATATTCGTTTTCGTTTCGCATCTGTCTTTTAATAGAGCAAATGCAAGCGTGGTGTTAATACTATACAAACTTGAGAGTCTGCATTGTCACCGGCTTGCCAGTGCGCGGGAAACCGTGTTTTTACCCGGGAAGTTGCTAACAACACACAGTCGGTGTACAAAAGTTTTAATTCTTAGCATTAATTACAGCGTCTGTCGTATCTGCGAAGTCAAATATTAGTAAGCGCTGGTACTTATGCAAAACGACTAAGATTTTATTTGACTTCGGCGTAGTTTCGGCGCTTGTGACGATGTAAGCAAGACAAACATGTTAATTATCGCCCCACAGCTTCCTCACCTCTTCTCCTGTCCCCCTTCACCCGCCCGCGCCCCTCCCGCCCTAACACTCCCAATTATTACGGCAGCGACCGGGCGCAATGACTGAATTATTTACTGCGAACTTTGTCGAACATAATATTTTGTTTTTAATTTAGAAGCACGCATGTAGAAATTATAGCGGAGATATATTATTCACCGGGAAGGCTGTGCCAGGTATGATGTGGATAGAACGGGGTGAATAAATAATGACAAGTTCCGCATTACCCGTATAAAATATTTACATCGCGCTCTTTATTTCAGCGGCGTTTCGGTAAACTTGCCGCGCACTAGCTATTTTTTTAAGCGTAGACACGCATATACTCGTAGCTGGGATTTCATTCAACTTAGAAGAGGTCTGGAAGAAATTAAATAGGTATGTGTCGTAAGAATTCCTTAAATCTCCCTTATCTCATGTTTCTATTAATGTATATTTTTGGTATTACTTATTTGTGTTCAAACATAACAATACTGCGTTTAGAAAGTGGAACTAAACTTATCAAACTTTAAAAGAGATCTTTCTCAGAGACTTGAAACATAAATTGTCGGTGCTTACTGTCATTAAATAATTGAAAAAGGCAAAAAAAATATTAAATTAAATTGGCTTCTCGAAGTACCTATTTCTATGAATCAACATCATCATCATCATTATCAACTCATATTTGGCTCACAGCTGGGCTCGTGTCTCCTCTCATAATAAGAGGGGTTAGGCCAATAGTCCACAACACAGGCCCAATGCGGATTGGCAGACTTCACACACACAGAGAATTAAGAGAATTCTCTGGTATGCAGGTTTCCTCACTATGTCTTCTTTCACCGTTTGAGACATGTGATATTTAATTTCTTAAAATGCATATAACTGAAAAGTTGGAGGTGTATGTCCGAGACAGGATTCTAACCTACACCCTCCGGAATCGAAGTCAGAGGTCTATCCACAGCTCTGTGACACCTCTTTGAATACGCCAGTATAATAAGTCTACATACAACAGTACAAAATGAAACGATAACATAATAGCTAACAATCCACATAACATATACGTACGTACATAGCAGTCGAGAAAATTTTCTCTCGCATCTGTTTATAATTAATTTAGAACATTAATACTGAATTTTACGACTCAATGTCTATTGTTTTGTTTTCATACGTACGCTTTGAACGCGGCGCGCTATTATGTTTTGTTAAATTAAAATCAGTGCTCTGTTATTCCTATATTCCTTGAGAAATTGGCGGACGCGCTCGTCACTGCTTCATAATCAAATATAAACATCTTGCAATAACACATTACATTTCAAAAGTCGAATACAGAATAAAGGAAGACGTATTCAGTTTTCTTCTTTAAATAAATATTAAATATTTCCATTTCTTACTTCTCAAAGTAAATATACGTGGTTTGAATTTCGATGTTCTTAATAAGAAGACTTTTTATTATTTTACAAGTTAGCCCTTGACTAATCTCACGTGATGGTATGTGATGATGCAATCTAAGATGGAAGCGGGCGGGAGGAGGATGAAAATCCACACTCCTTTCGGTTTCTACACGACATCATACCGGAACGCTAAATCGCTTGGTACGTCTTTACCGGTAGGGTAGTAACTAGGCACGGCCAAAGCCTCCCATCAGCCAGAACTGGACCAATTAAGAAAATCTCAATCGGCCCAGCCGGGAATCGACCCAGGACCTCCGAATTGTAAATCCACCGCGCATACCACTGCACCACGGAGGCCGTCAAATACCCCTCCTAAACTATCCTCTGTAAGTCAAATGTGGAATTGGATAGGTAATGACTGTTTTGTATGAATTACTATCAAAAGTATTAAGTGACCCCATGGAATTTCATTCCTACAATGTGTCGTATTTTAAAGTATTACTTTGATCCAATCTTTATGGCTGGAATCTCAAATGAGATGTCCTGTTTCAGAAAAATGTTTAAAATCTCATGGCATGCATTAATTACATATAAAGCTAGAGATGTATTAAATTTTAAAAACCATAGTTTACTCGAAGGTAGTACTTTAGTGAAACTGAGTCTGTGTGCTTAGTTTTAAACAAGTTTGTAAAATGGTGGTAAACAAAAAAAAACCTTGGCTGAGTTTGTTGTGGGCTCTTCTCGGACCAAGGCGCGTTTGGAACCCTCGTAACTTTAGTTTAAGTTTTTGACTATTATTACCACCATTAAATTGAATTATGACATAATCTTGACTTTTCTAAAGTGCTTGTAAACTAAGCCTAATTGAAATAAATAAATTTTGACTTTGACTTTGACTTGAAACTAATAGCTTTTACAAAGAAATTAAACTCAACTAAAGTATTGCGAGCGGAGATAATAATCTAAGTTGGTTTAATTTCTTTCCTGTTACAGATAAGCCGGAGCAAGATAATTGATTTTACACAAAAAATCAACACCATCTTCGTTTTTTAATTGTGTTAGATGATGATTTTTTGTATCGGACATTGATTGAACTTATTAATAATTTATATAAATAAAAAATCAGCCAACATTAGAAAAAATTGCGAATGAAGGCCATTTTATTTTGGGATTTGAAAATGGAGACTTAAGGTGCGTGACCACACTACAGCGATGTCGCAACGCATCTTTACATATTTATGGTGGGAAAGCAGCATTACAAGTTGTCAGCGTTTAATGCGAGCTGTCCTTCAAAACGTAATTGGTAGGGGTAAAATAAAAATAGAACAAAAAAAGTGAACAACGGAACGCGCTAAAGTTTAAGCGGCAACTAATTAAAAAACAAAACGAAAAAGAAGCGCACTTGAGCGTGGGGGAACTGGCTTTCCCGAATTAAAACTCTTTCTTTTTCGCGCGCTTTCCCTTTCGTCCAGCTAATGAGGGTTAAGGACCTTCGTGTGTTATGACGCCATTTTGCTCTATTTACGAATCCGTATTGTTGTGATCACGGGCGGACCGTTTTTTGTCGGTCGGGAATTGCACAGGGATCCAGTCAACGTTTCGTTCGCGAGCAGAACACGTATTCGCCCTGTTACACTGCCTGACATTTTTTCCGAAAACATTTATCGCTTTATTTTCTTTGCAACAATGTTAGAATTCCTTTTTCGCTGTCCAAACTCATTTAGGCGGCTTTATAATTTATTGAGTAACGAATATTTATAAGGGACGAAAGGTACCTTATAAATACAAAGTAGCTTAGGTTGTTGCAGATGAAATTGGATTGTTATACACTGTTAGCATTTGAAAGGAGTAATGTGTATTTTGTTTAACTGTTGTAAAATGACTTTCTAAAATTTTCAGTGAAATTTAAATGAAATGTTAATGTCCATTCCATATATTACCATAAAAAGAGAAAGTAGTATAGAAGTTAATCAACCCTCGCCAGTTTGGTAAAGGTAAACTAGCTTCTACATCTTCACACAGCTTTTAGTTGTATGATGATAATTTGTTATCCAATAGATTTATAAGTAAAAAAAAAATCAAAATCTCTTAGGTCCACGGCTAAGGGTCGTACTCAGTACTCAAAGCCAAAGATCATGTCGGATGGCTTCGATGGATTGCCTTACTTAATCTTAACATAATCTTTTATTTATTATCATAAGTTGGGTAAAACCCATTGGTATATTATTGTTGTACTCACTACTAACCTAGTCTTTACTAAACAAGGAAAAGCTAATATTTGTCATATTAAAAATTGATACATTTTTATTATACTTATTCTATAAAATTTATCTAAAATAATCTTCCAAATGTAAATGTTCTCGCGGCGCTCGAGTAGGTACACGTTTAGCATTATGGTCTCCCCTCCAATCAAGTGTAGACGAATAAACAAAATCAGTGCGTGTGTGAAAAGGGCCTAATATCGTGTGTTGTCAAAATCGTGACGAGAATCACAACTCACAAGGCATATTGTACTAAATAATTTCCAGCTCGTTTAGGGTTATGTCAAATTGAATGTGCAATTTTTTTGAACCGAAGTTTATTAGTATTCAAAATTAAATTCAATTGTATTTTTACGGTAACTGGAAAGGTATTGCTTTTATTTTCAAAATTGAACATAATTTATTTACAGTAATTGGTAATTGGGTTCGATTTGGAGAGAATAGCTGACGATGTAATTTAAGGTAGGATGAGGAATAACGAGCCGTGATAGCCTAGTGGATATGACCTCTGCCTCCAATTCCGGAGGGTGTAGATTCCGGGGCATGCACCTCCAACTTTTCAGTTAAGTGCATTTTAAGAAATTAAATATCACGTGTCTCAAACGGTGAATGAAAAACATCGTGAGGTAACCTGCATACCAGATAATTTTCTTAATTCTCTGCGTGTGTGAAGTCTGCCAATCCGCATTGGCCAGTGTGGTGGACTATTGGCCTAACCTCTCTCATTTTGAGACGAGACTCGAGCTCAGGATAAGTAAGTAACCCATAGCATAAAATTAGATTTTATGATTGCATATAATAAAGAAAGCTACATTAAATATATTATAATTCACCGAATAAAAAAAAATATGTTTCAATATTTTTTTATTTAACTTAGAAAATGGACTACTTATGTAATCCACGCGACCATTCTCGTTACTTTTAGGTAGCTAAACTTAGGCTTTTTGCTTAGTTAGATAATTACGGATTATTAGTTTAGTTTTTTTTAATACACTCAACAAAATTAGTAAAGTTAATATATCAAAGAGCAACTCAAAAGTTTCACGGCAAAGAGTATTTATTCCGAAAGATGCGGGACGCGATAGCGCCCTGACTGTCTCAACAATGCTCTTGTTTACACTCCGCCCTACTTCCTTTGAACGCGCATGTGGGGCCGAGGAAACATAGAATAAACAGAACTTTCTCGTAATGTTTAATTAAATTAATCAGTCGGTTGATTAGTCGATGGTCAGGCGGTAAACAGGCGTCGCTTTGATCTCGGCTCTCACAATTGTTGTGTTGAGCGGCGCCGCCGGCTTCGGCCGGTTACTTTGAGGGACAAATGTATTCTATTATTGTTAATGCGCAACTTTTTTTAAATCATCAAGGCTAGTTCAACTGTATATAAAAATAGCTCGTTAATAAACTAGATAGTACAATCCTACTAATATTATAAAGGCGCAAGTTTGTGTGTTCGTTCCTCTTTTACGCTGCGGCTACTGAAGCGATTTGGTTGAAATTTGGAATGGAAATAGATTTTACTCTGGATTAACACATAGGCTTCTTTTCATCCCGGAAAAAACCATTGTTCCCGCGGGATTTGTGAAAAACTGAATTCGACGCGGACGAAGTCGCGGGTGTCCGCTAGTAATAGAATAAATATGTAGATACTAAATACTGTCAAGTTATCATATGGTGATGATAATAACTTGTCAGTTAACTTATGTTAACGGCTTACCACTGGGCCAGGCGTTTCTTCTTCAAGGAGAGGGAGTAGGTACCCACCTCGTTGCCCCAATGCGGGTTGGCGGGTGATAATGTAGCGATCAATATCAAGTGTTTATGATAGTGACCGGGACCGACGGCTTAACCTGCTGATCGAGGCTTTCTTCCCAACTCAAGGATGAGAATCTCTTAGAAGAAAGAAAAAGCACAATATTTAATAGCCTGTCCTAGGAGTAAGTACTTACTTACTACCGTTAAAAAGCTTGTGCACGCCATCGCATATGAACATTCAAAGGTACCGCTTCACTATTACTAATTCATAGACGTTGTAGGGGCACCCCCAGGGGACCATTTATTGGTTGTGTCGAATTCTCGAACGCATAGAGTTTAAATTCGACAATGAACGAAGTGAACGATCCCCTGGGGGCGCCCCCGTATCGTCTATGAATTCCACTGTGAGATAATAGAAGGTTATCATGAAAGAGACACATTAGTATTCGCTAGATGACATTTGTCAACTGATTTGATGTTTATGTTAATAGGTTAATAATAAAATATTGAATAGACCTGCAGTTTCGAATTCCCATGTTTAGCTCAATTTTGAACACGAGTCTCCTCTCAGTACTCAGCCAATTTAAAAATATAATAATGGACCAGAGTCCAGTAGGAAATGAAACCCAGGACCTTTTGGTTATGATGCAACGTCTCACTGCGCCTGAAAGGTTCATAGTACTTCTGTATTAGATACAAGCATAACAATAGCAGTTGCGTTGTTTACTTAAAACATAATACTCATTGTAGGTGAGACCGCCGATTGAGACCATGAGTTTACTGTTCAACAGGATAATGTTAATATTTTGTTTATCAATTCAAACATATAAATAAAATTGAATTGTTTGTCTGTGATTTCAATATAACTGTGTTTTCTCAAGAGATATTAAAACACAATTAAGTTATTTTTTAATTTTTGTATGTCTGTCTGTTGGTCCGGGCTAATCTCGGAAACGGGTAAACCGATTTAAACGGGAGATTTCAGTGGAGATATAGGAGGTTATGGAGCACCATAAAGGCTACATTTTATCCCGCAAAATACATGTTTCCGTGGGATTTGTGAAAACAGAATTTTACGTATACAAAGTGTCTTGCGTGCGCTAGTTTAAAATATAAAAACATTTGGGGTATATTAAGTTAAAATACTCGTAAGAATTAGAATTACATATATTCACGTAGGTATATATTAAATTAATAGCTGTTTTTGAATGAATGAATGATATTTTAGGCTAAAACTCGAGGACGGGTTGATTTTTGTTTCTTTAATCTAATAGTCTGTATGTTTGTTTGGGCTAATTTTTATTGGTCTCTGGTTTTTATTGGCCAAACCAACCACCAACTTTACTGGAAGACGGAAGAGGATTTTGGGTAACATATAGGCTAATTATTATTAATATTGTGGGAAAAGATAAGAAAAGCTAAATTTCAAGAGAGTCTGGCACTCTACTGTAAGAAAATTATTAGCAATTACTATAAATCGTTTGACAAATTATCTTTACCGGTAGAGCAGTGAGCCACGACTGAGGTTAATCATCAGCAGGCTAATTCACTAACTTTACGTATGCTAGTTGACATATATGAAATTGAGATGTATATATCCATGTAACAAATGTCATACTGCTGGATATCATTCAGTTGGTAGATGACATTTCTCAATTGATTTGATGTTTATATTAATAATAAAATATTGTAAAAAAAGGTACTAAAAAGTTTCACTTATAGAGACTAGGTGGTGGTGTTGTGTGATTTGGTCACCCTACTAGTGCGGGCGGGCGTGTGGCAGACAGACGGCGCCTCGAATCTTTAATGTCCGCTAATAATAAATTTTGTTTAACATATAACTGTTGGACGGCGAAACAAATGCATGAATAACGCACTGGGAGCATTAATTTGAGACGTCCCACTTGAGGGTATTCTTTTTTTTTCAGCATCGCGAGCTTTTGTTATGCGTCTCTCACCCGGCTGCAATTAAATGGAACTGTTATAAAATGTATTCATTTCTATTAATGCTTTATGGCACTCTCATAGACACACTCATATAAAAGAACTAGCGGATGCTTGCGACTTCGTTCGCGACTTTTGATTTTTATTTAAAGAATATTTCTTTTTTTAAATATGACCAATATTCACGTTCCCCTAATCACTCGGAAAAGGTTGTTAGAAATGTTTACAACAATAGTGCAGCGGGAATTGAACCCACGACCTCTTGTCGTTGTTTCTTGTTGTTGTTGTTGTTGTTGAACTATTGAGGTTTTTGGAACTTTAAAAATGAAATATACAAGATTTTTGCGTAACTCCCAACTATTTGGAATCCTACTTGTTTTCGTTGATTATTATTATCCAAATTGTATGGAAATCGAGGATTCTTTTGCCCAATATGTACACTTATTGTCATTTAGTGACAGAAACCAACATTTTGTCCATTTATTAATTTTGAAAACAAAGAATTTTGTGTTATCAGCAAATAGTGTGAATTGGAGATGCAATACATTCTGAAAATCAGTTAGGTAGAGAATGAACAATATTGGTCCTAGTGCAGCACCTTGAGGTACACCGTTGTGTACAGGGTAGACACTTGACACTTCATCACCAACCCCTACGCGGAATTTCCTACCACTTAGGAAGTCTGTTATCCAAAGTAGCATGAAGTTTTTAGTGATACAATATAATTGTGTAGAAATTAGGTAGTAATCAACCAGTTTCGTGTATTTCATTGTATTATTTGCTATGACGACGTGCGGAACCCTAATAAAATACCGAGATATACAAATCGCCTTGCAATTTTCAAACCGATAACATATATTAGCATTAATCGTTTGCCTTCGTTAAAAAATATCGCAAACAAAGGCAGGAAACGTCGGAAGAAAAAGGTATTTTAGGTTGGAATGCTATGCCCGTCATGTGGCGGCTTATTGTATAACCGGGGCCATGACTATGGCGAAAAAGCGGTTACTGTAACGGGCGATTAAATCAAACGATAGAGTTATTTAAACGCTTTGCAGCGTGGTTATAAATCGATACACATCTTTATACTCATATAAATTTCACTTTGTCAAAATATGTCGGTCGTGAAGTGCCACTTATTTGTCAATGACAGATTGTGAAGATGTTTTTCATGCATTCTTCAATAAATACCAGCTTAGATATTGACGTACCCACAGCAATCCAGTTGGGTCATTATATTGGCATGCCACAAGATAATGTTAAGTCGTAATTAATTACATTATTTAAAAGGTATTTATTTACACATTTTCAAAAGTGTTTAAAAAATTTTATTACATTGTTATAGTTGTTATTATACATATAATAATAATAATCTGTGAAAATAGCAGTGCATTGCTCTACTGGGACCGAACGATTATCACTGACAGGTATATTGTAGCCAATAGACCTGATATAGTGCTAGTCGATCGGTCAGTGCGTCCTGCAATAATTGTTGATATTACTGTTCCACATGACAATAATCTGGTTAAAGCCGAAAAGGAAAAAGTATCAAAATACTTGGACCTTGCTCACGAGATTACCGCCATGTGGAATGTTGAGTCAACTATTATTGTTCCGATAGTTGTTTCAGTCAATGGTCTTATAGCGAAAAGCTTCGACCAACACCTTAAGAAGCTTTCACTTAACTGTTGGATCAAGAGTCGGATACAAAAGGCAGTGATTCTTGAGACGGCGCGTATTGTGAGGAGGTTCCTCACTCTGGAGCCCTGACCACCGGTTGCTTGGGCACTCAAATGTCCCGCAGCGGGAGGGTGAATTTTTTTTATAAATTTTTAATAATGTTTTGTATTTTATACTTATATTGTTAAAAATTTAAAAAAAAAGAAGTAATAAATAAATGAGAGATACAATGTGTATCTGTTACACTTATTCTATTAGCCGGTCCCACCGCCGAAAAAAAGTCAAGTGGTGCATTGATTTGTTGTTTTGTAGTAACTCAGATGTAACAAATTTTCCGTAAGCCCTCATTCGCACGAGAGTTTTTTTTAACAGACGTTAAAAAAGCTCTCGTGCGAATGTAGGCTTGATGGTAATTTTTTTTAAGCCATTACTATTTTAGACTGCATCGTTATTTAACAAGTAGATAGCAGTAAAGGGTTTATAAAAAAAATATTATTTTGCCAGAAGTGTATTTCAAATCAATATTCGATATCTCGGATAGACAGCTTACAAGTGATCTTGTTTCAATATTTATTCAATCAAGTCAAGTTTCAATATTTGTATATTATAAAAATAAATACATTTTATCTTACTATGACGAAGCGAAAGCTGATTTATGTTGACATTTATCTACATCCAAAAACAAATTCATTAAATCAAAAAAACTAGCCTATTAAAACAACTTTTATCTATACCATAAACTATCTAAGCATTATTATATTTCTAATTAAACGTATTTAAGACACACGGATGTAGGTAGTAACAATTTTCGTGTTTCTATAAACTGTTCTGTAATCGCCTTAACATTCTCGTCCATACTGCAAAGTTGTGGCCTAACATATTATACGTATAAATCCCAGTACTTGTCTACCATACCTCCCCCCACTGCAACTTACCGAAGCAATCTAATACTGTAACCCAGTGGTTTCAATCTATTCACTGATTGATCAAAATTTCAATGGAAAATAACTGGGCGGTGGCTAACGAGCTCACACCCCAGTTTCGTACGCTATGAGTATTGATGAGACACTGAATCCGAACGTCTGAAAATCCTCTATAAAATCTAGTTTTGAAATAGTACAGATTTATTGACTACTAGTAAACGCTCGCGACTTCATCCGCATGGAAACCGATGTAAACTTTAATCCTCTATTTATGTTTACCGATGTTATAAATGTATATAAATCACTTATCATTTAATAAAAATATAACTCAATACTTTTCTTTTTTGATTTATATTTAAAAAATGTCAACCGCTTTTTAACCCTTTAAAGGTTGTGAAAAAAATCGAGTTACATTAATTTATGTATTTTTCTTGTACATGTACTACCAGACAACAACAGAACAACATACGTTTGTAAAGATTGTAGTAATAGTAGTAGTAATTGTAATAATAGTAACTTGTAAAAATGAAGGACTCTATAAAATAAATAAGGGGTTAAATCGTCAAAACCCCGATTTTACCCCTTTCTGATTTTATTTTCGCGACACAAGTAGTATCCTGTAACCTTAGTATCATGGTATCGAATCGTTCCAAGTTTTATTTGAATTAATTCAGTAATTTCAGCGTGATAACCGGTCAACAAAAAGACGGACAGACATCCTTATACTTCAAAAACTCAAGCAAAATATAGGATTTCATTTAAAAAGAATACACAAAACTAAAGTTTCTTCCAATCATTAAATACTAGCGGAAGCCACACAGATAAAATATTTTTTTATTATTTTATATTACGTGTGAAACTCGTTGTTAATAAAGCTTTGTATTGGCGAAATAATTATGAAGAGCAATTCAGTAGTTAATACGTGAAAGCGTAACAAACAAACTTACTTCCGCATTTAATAAGTATAGAAGTATTAACCCAATGTGTACTAGGCCTTAGCAAGTTGAAATTACTCGGAGTTCATTTAAATTAGCCAAAGCAAAGCCGAAGAGGCTTTTTCTGCGGGTGGTTGCACACACACCATTCAAGTAACCGTAGCTAGCCGTCTGTGAAATTGCAGAGAACGATGAAAATTGCGAAGATAGCCGCCCGTGTAACAATGGACCGTATTTACCTAAGTGGACGGTCTTGGAAACGGCTTCACTATGACCGCACGGTGAAACAACGATAATCAAAGCTTAAGACGTTAATGGGAATAACGCGACTGTCTTCCCGCCTAACTAACAGGCGCACTGGTTAACCTATGTGGCCACCGAGGTACTGGGATCGAATCATGGGTCGGGATGGAAAATCCCTTTCTTTTTTCCGAGCTTTTCTTGTTTCCAAGAAGTTATCAGTAAAAGTTCGGTGTGAAAGTTAGTGCTAAGCCAGTAAGTTTAGCCACTTACTACAGACTTAACGTCCGATAAAAGGGATCATATTGTGTTGGTCACGCTCGGCATGACGTCATGCACATCCCGGTCCACTCTCTGATGTTCATCAACCAAGACTTCTATCTGGAGCCAACATCCGTTCTACTGGCAACATTTCTAATCAAGATGAACTGCAGGAGCTTATATCTCTCGTGCCGTAGCACATGCCCCAGATACGCGACTTGTCTCATCTTGACCCGTCACAAAACTTCGACATTTGTCACTTTATGACAGCTAATGGCCAGCATGCTTCTAAACGCCCAGTTCTCGGACGCTTCTACGTTTCTTGATGTCCTCTTTTATACATCATCGTCATCATAAGCCGATGGACGTTATAGCAGGACATGGGCCGTTTGTAGGGAGTTCCAAACATCTATGGTCCATAAACAAAGATTTGCTCGATGACCACGCTTGGGAATGCTGGTTGATCAGCGCAGAGCTAGATTTCTGGCGCTGGTGTCACTGCTGCCCGACACTGGCCTGTATCATTTAATAATCTCGTCTGTGGGAATGGATATACCGCCATTCGTTGGTAGCCAGAGTCGGTCGGTCCATCTGCAGAGTGCAACACGAGCAGGTGAGGTTGGCAGTTGGGTAGACTGACTGGTACTAGCCTCCCCCTTACCCCTCTTTTATGGGAGAATAACAACAAACAATTGGCCACATCATGATCGGTCGTGGTCGTGGCCTTAAGTAAACTGTAGATTTGGCGACCACCATGACAACTTTTAGATATGAATTTTGTACTGATTTTAAGCATAAAGTAATTCCAGTTGATTAGGCTCATGTATGTACTCTAAATGATCGTAACAATGATTCAAATTAGAAAGACGAGTCACCAACAGAGCCATATAAGTTGGCGGTCTATTTCGCAGACAGTCAGCTCAACTCTCGGCTTACTGAACTAATCAACGTACTGCAATATTCAGAACACTAGTATGAATCAAAAAGCAGCTTTGACGATTCAATCGAATTAATTAATTAGATCTGCGCATCAAAGGCGTCGCAAAGAGAAGAATCCTTACACACACTTCTAAATTACAAGTTGAACAAGTTAATTATTTGTAGTTTTTTTTTTTTAGAAGGGTGGGTTTTTGCGTAAACTCAATGAAGCGTTATGCCCGCGATGGGAGCGTATAACACTTGTTGGAGTACTCGTAAGGCAATAAAGATCCTTATTAGAATCCAGAGTAGATTGACTATACTTATAGGAAACATGTACTTAGAGTCAATTAAAAGGAGGACTACTTTAAAAATTTGGCTTTCTCCATTAATGAGTTACATCAAATTGCGTCGTCGCAACGTTGACGTTGTGTTGTTTTACATATATTTTAAACTATGGGAGAAAAGATCGTTGTTCTAGCCTCTGTTCTAATTGTAGCGGCTAACAACCAAAATCTTGATCACGTGACCTGTCGGTAGCAAATATCCTTCCTATACATTTTTCTAATTTTCGAAGCGTTTGCGATCCTAGAAAGAGAATCGACGTGCCACTATAGGGGCAGAATAGTTCACATATAGTTAACTTGTACGTAGAAACTGCACAGTGGCCATTGGAAATTTCACCACACGAAAATTTTCCTTTCGACCCAACTCCGCTACACCCATTACCGACTTTTTCCGTCTATAAAAAGTTTTGATTTATCAGGCGTGTCGGTACTTTGTTATTTTTTGTACCCTTCACACCTGACAGTTTTTGAGTGTGCGAGCGTGAGAGTATGAGTGTGAGAGTTTTGTAGTCGCTTCAACTTTGTAACGCATTTACCGCTGCATTCAAGAAGTCTCTATATAAGATATAGCGTCTATGAGAGGCAATAGACAATTTTATAGCGTGTTTGTGGCTAGCCATATGGACAAATTCACGCGTAAAAAGAGATCTTATTTTTTCACTTTTAATATGACCTACTATAGGTCATTTAGAAATGCTCTCTATTAGCCTATTTAAACTACAAGCTCTCTCCATATAGGAGGGGGTGATAGAGCTTAGATCAACCACGCTGCCCCTGGTTGTCGAGGTTGTTGATCTATTATAAGATGTTAATTATAAAGCCCAGGCCCTACCCCTACAGCTTAACGACCTCTCTGAGGCACATGGATGAAGACCAATCACCCAACTTCGGTTGAGAATTTCTACTGAGATTTTTAGGAAAAATCTAAACGTTTGAAACATAGGCAAGAGAATGGCATAGTGAGTCATTAAGCAGGCTGATGAAGATGATGATGTCGATGATGATGATGATGATGATGATGATGATGATGATGATGATGATGATGATGATGAAATCATCCGCAGGACCCAATTGTAAAGCAACGCTTATGCAACTGCGCCAGATCGTCAACGAATAGAGTAGGAAACAAAACAAGGGGCAAGTTCGAGTCCGGTCTACGCGCATTGTAGGGTTCAGTAGTTACGCGTTCCAATGTCCATACTTAGAAGATACCTTTTTGATACAATGACTATATTAATTGACTTCTCAGTATGAATGCTATTAACAGCTAATTAATATTTACTATCATGCTTTTCTGTGTAAAAGAATTGTCTAAAGGGGGAAGTTATAGCAAAGGCGATTACTATCCTGGACTTTTTTTTATATTTACTCGACGCATTAAAATATCTCTTGTTATGTATTAATTTACCTCTTTATTTTTTTTTCATTTTATAGGCCGTTAACGGTCATTGTTATTTATATATGAGTAGATAGAAGATATATGAGTTATAAAAAGTTATTATTATCGTTTGGTTCAGTCTCAAGCACGCTCTTCAGAATTATGAGAGTTATATGTGATTTAAGCAATTTTAAGCCTACGGTAAAGGCGTGAAGCAGAGAAGCAGAACTAGATAAAAAAGTTCAAGCACACTCATCGAAACATAACCGACAGAGAATCTTTCTTTTTTTGGTGATAAAAAAAAACCTGGCTGAGTTTGTTTTGCGCTCTTCTCGGATCAAGAAATTTTCGCGTTTGGAATCCTCGTAAATTAAATTTCTAGTTTTCGTCTAATTATTATCACCATTATCTTATAATATTAAAAAATGACGTTTCGAAAGTGCTTGTTAACTAAGGCTAATAGAAATAAATGAATATCGACTATTAACTATTTGTTAATGGGAGATCACCTTTATGATCACCAAATCCAAAGTAACTATTTGAAAGTTTGGCTGAGCTATTACTATGTACATAAGTCCATCGAATCAAAAACAACAAGCTATCCGATTGACTGACTGACATGAGAACAAACCTGAGTTGCCATAAAATACTTCGATTTTATATTTTAAGTATGTACTAAGAGTCTCTAAATTTAATAACGGAGTGACTAAAGGTAAAGTTGACGTTAAATATCTGTTCGCTTCACTACGGAACCCTACGTAAGTATAAGTAGTGCAGACAGTCGTGGTTATTAGTGGACTGAACATCGGGCACGTACCTGCACTCGTCCAAATAAGTGCAATAAAAAACTGAAAAAAGCTAAAGCTTTAATGGAGTCCACGCTCTTTCGATTCTTCAGCCAGAATTTGGTGTGAATTTGTACTATGAAATAGCAACGGAAAGAGGACTTGAATTATTAAATGGGGAAAATTTTCTGCTATTACAATTCTGTCTTACATAAATTCTATTATTTTGAATTGTTAATGTTAGAGGTTTATAATGTAAAGCCGGTTTTATTTGGATGTTAGTTTTTGATAATGAAATCTGATGTTCTGTTTGGTTATTTGATTTTGTTTTCATGAATCTTAAGTTACTCTTTAAGATGTTATGGTATAAGCAGCAAAAATGACAGAAAAATAATTTCTTACCAATTACTATATTTTAAAGGAAAGTTACCAGAATATTAATAAGATAAAATCGGGACTCTCAGAAGTGTTACATGTTCAAATTTGAAATGTATCAAGGTACTCACGACCCGACGATCATAGTTCAACGTTTTATGTTTGTTGATTTCTCAGGCCTATAGTTCACAGGTGTGTGAACTATAGCTTGGCAAATTTGTTCGTAACACTTCCGATGGTCCGCGAGGGCCGGGAGAGGTTCTTCCCCGCACGTCGCCCGCATGTCATGGGAGTGTCATCAAAGAACTTTCCAAGTTTTAATAACCGTTGTCCACGTTTAATAACGTGTATACGTATTGATTTCATACTATTAATTGAACAAACGGAGTCTAGATAAATATAAGACAGAGTATACATAATTCTCATAAACGCAACCAACGCTAGTAAACTGTTATGTACTTTTATGTAAAATGTACCGTTCAATACGCGATCAGATAAAGTATGAGAAACAGTGGAAAATTCCCGACATCGTTCTCTTTGAAATGTGTGTTTATTTCTATTTAATAGTGGAAAATTATGTGAAGCGGTTGTTAAGCTGGTAATTTTCTTCGTCGTATACCTACGTATTGAGTCAGCCTTGGCTTCGAAAGGGTAGCAGAGCATATACGGTTTATCATCACCAGTCGATGGCCCATTGCAAGGACAGGCTCCTTATTAGCTAGTAGAGGATTAGGAATTTCTAATGTAATTTAATAGGCTGGCGGTCGTATAACAATCGCTATCAGATATTAATCATAACTAATGGGACCTTCGTGTGAATAGACTCTCCGATGCGGATATTTTTTTTTATTTTTTTTATTCATTAAAAGTTAGCCCTGTACTACCTGATGGTAAGTGACGATGTAATCTAAGGTAGAAGCGGGCTAACTTGTTAGGAGGAGGATGAAATCCACATCCCTTTCGGTTTCTACACGACATTGTACTGGAACACTAAATCGCTTGGCGATACGTCTTTGTCGATAGGGTGGTAAGGCACGGCTGAAGCCTCCCACCAACCAAATTATCTAAAATTCAAATTCAATATTCATTTATTTCAAGTAGGCTTACTTTACGAGCACTTTTAATACATCAGTTGACTATTTGTAAAGATTCTACCACGGGCTCAAAAAACTCAAGAGTTGCTCTTTTAAAAAAATCATACAATACTACAATTTACAATAGATGATAACAATTACAATTTCTTATAGTTTTACTTCCTGTGTGAAGGTGGAAGCTGATCCAATGGCCTCCAAACATCTTTATCATTAAGGAACTCATCAATGGTGTAGTAACTTCGACTAAGTAAATGTTTTTTAAACATATTAAACACATTGACTCTTATCTTAATCTCCCCTTATTGTTACCTTGAAGCTTTTGAGGCTTGAATTTGATCCCTACAAGTTTTATTTTTGGGACAAAACGTTTATCTATAATTTACCTTTGTACCAAACTTCATCAAATTTACTATGTATCTAATCTAACAACAATACATTTGATGTACGTACGAATACTGAAAAAAAAAACAAAAATTTACTTTAAAAACTTTTGTAAATACCCACTGCAGTATCAAGTTAGTATGACATGGTAACACATAAAACCTCATTGAAAACACGAAGACCGAACATGTAACAACCAAACAGTTTATATTTGTTAAATTTGCAATAGCATGTCATCGAACATTTTTATGACGCGCAAAACTGTGTTTTATCACCCAGCAACAGGGCACATATTTGTACAACATCACCAAGCGTCGAAACGCCAACGTGCCCACCGTACTAATAGATCATGAGGAGACATGAACGAGGCCCCAACTGACCGCTGTTGTGAACAATTTCAATCCAATAAATGCTACTGAACAATGAGCGGGTCGATCACGAAAAAATCATCTACAAGATGGTCGTGAGCGCGCGCTTCACGACCACAAACAGTAGTCGTGTCCGACCGCCCGCAGGGCTGCCTGGTATATCATATTTGAAGTTTCTGACGACCACGAAACGCTATGTTCCCTGTTCAATATTATCATTCTATTTTAACGGCCTACTACATAGCCATTGGCCATCCCTTCCTCCATATAAAGTCAAAATATTTTTTTTTTCAATAAGGCTTACTTTACAAGCACTTTTGAAACGTCAGGTAATGTAATAAGATAATGGTCATAATTAAAGTCGATAACGTTAAATTTAAGTTACGAGGGTTTCATATGTATCAAAGGTTGGGCAGGCTCCCTGCAACACGCTAGATGTCCTAGGTCAAACCTGGCCTAATTCTTCAAATAATGTGACAATACCTAGCTGAAGAATTGCAGACCCGTCTCGATGTTGATTCATGTCCTCGAGCTGTTCTCGAGTGTCATCAAGAGAATTTCCGAAAAGGCTTTAGTACCATAGACCACATAAATACTAAAATAAAAACACCGAAGATTATAACCAGCCACACATTTGCTTGGCGTCTATGGACAATGGGAAATAATTAAATAATTATTAAATAAGATTCAGACTTTCAGACTTGAGTCTGTGCCCCTAATCTTGAGCTATAAGGTTGTAAGTCTTGGCTTCTACACATTGCACTGATACGTTACATCACTTGGTAATTTATTGGAATAAGTTGGTTAATTGCAATTTAACAGTTACATATTTACTTGACACCCCTTACTTCCGTGGTTCTACTAGCAACCGTGACTACGATATCTGTTACTAGGACGTAATATTAATAAATTAAATAATTCATGTAAACCTGTTACTATACCTGTAACTATAAACATTATCAGCCTATTGAGATGAATTTGGAGCTCCAAACCACCTAACTGTTCTAATACGCTATGGTGGGCGTTATGTTACACTAATTCGGTTAAATATTGCCTTGGCGAATAAGTTTTGAAGTTTACTCAGCTTGTGGTCAGTCTTTTTTTTTAATTCTTTACAAGTTAGCCCTTTACTACAATGTCACCTGATGGTAAGTGATGATGCAATCTAAGATGGAAAAGGGCTAACTTGTTAGGAGGAGGATGAAAATGGTGGTACGTCTTTGTCGGTAGGGTGGTAACTATCCACGACCAAAGCCTCCCACCAGCTAAAAAGTCTACATAGTGGAAGGTCAACTGCGTTTTCACCAATCCAACACATGGGATATAGTGAACCCTACTTAGCCATAACTCAGCTAAATCCATCCTCACTCACATTTAAGTTTATTTTAAAACAAATATATCGTCATCATTAACAGTCTATAGACGTCCAACGCTGGACATAAGCCTTTTTCACGGACTTGCAAACAAAACGATTACGGTTTTTGGAGCCGCAAGAATCCAGCGGCATCCAAAAACATACTAATCAAATTAAGAACCTCCTCCTTTTTGAAATCGATTAAAAACCATTATACATTGCCTAAAATATGGGCTTCTCATTTCAACTTAGAAAAGCGATGTAATTCTGTATTAGCGTTTGTGTGTTAAACGATTTATCAGAAAAAAAATAAAAACCTTTTAGTGTGTATAAATGAACCTCATATGCTCTCTGTTACCCTGGTAAGTAGTTTGTTTGAAGCTTTGTGCAACGTGAAGATTTCTGCATTTACTGTAAGCCCCTTGAAGAAACTTAGTTCAACAAAATAGCATAAGAAGATATTCACTGCGTGTATTATACTCGAAATGGTTCAAATGGGGAAATATGAATTGTTAGAAACCTCTTCTGCTTGGGTGAGGTTTTGTAAAGTACACCTAAGCTTCAAAGGTTCAAGTTGTATTAAGCACACTTCAAAACAGTGCCACGGCAATAAATATTTTTCATAAGAAATACGAGTATGTAAAAGAATTCACTCCCACCTACCTACTAAATAATATCTTTACACTCGCAATATTTGCCTTAACTAAGTTTTTAAGCAATCAATATAGCTTAATAACAATAATTTATAATTTTAATCTGAAACTCTACTTTTCAGTTGAGTGCATTGTAAGAAATTAATAATCACGTGTCTCAAATGGTGAAGAAAAAAACATCGTGAGAAAACCTGCATACCAGAGAATTTTCTTAATTCTGCCAATCCGCATTGGGCCAGCGTGGTGGACTATTGGCCTAACCTCTCTCATTCTGAGTGGAGACTCGAGCTCAGCAGTGAGCTGACTATCACACTAATATTATAAAGGCGAAAGTTTGTGTGTTTGTATGTTTGTTCCTCCTTTACGCTGCGGCTACTAAAGCGATTTGGCTGAAATTTGGAATGGAAATAGATTTTACTCTGAATTACCACATAGGCTACTTTTCATCCCCGAAAAATCCTTGACTTGAAAAACTGAATTCCACGCGGACGAAGTCTCGGGCGTCCGCGAGTGGGTTGATAATGAGATGTTGAATATTTTTAATGACATAGACAATCAATTTACGTAATACAATTCATCATGTAAGTTTAATATTAATTAATTAATCTTAGGCGTCAGGGAAATTAATTTATTCAAAGTCCATTTTAAACTAATATCTTGTTCCATGGCTCGTACGCCAAAACAAAAAAGCTATAATGTGCTTCGAAAAGTTCGTGTGATTAATGTGTGATTATAAAATGATTCAAGACATAAATAATCGTTTCATTCAGTATAGCTTTACTAAGAAGACGGCAAGACATTCCGTATACCTAGTTGCTTTTTATTTTATTTATTTCGATAAATTTACAAACTTTTTTAAAAATCCCGTGCCATCTACTGTAAAAAACACTAACGTTAAATGTACCAATGTTAAATATTGAACGAAAAAATACAGGAGCAGAGAAAAATATTTATAAATGATAAATAAAAGCTCTCACGATTCCAATTCATAGAGATTACATACATGAGGTTGGATATAATCCGTGCAAAGCTTCACAAAACTATTGCAACTAAAACCGCAAGGCGCAAACAGTACATCGTTCGTACTGTTAGAACGAGGGCCGTATTGGCCAGACCTACCTCGTTTTATGAACGCTGAAAGTTTGTCTGTCCATGCTTCTGTCATAGGTAAATCATCATCATCATCATTAACAACCCATATTCGGTTCACTGTTGAGTACGAGTCTCCTCTCAGAAAGAGAGGGGTTCGGTTAATACTCCACCGCGCGGATTGGCAGACTTTACACACGTAGAGAATTAGGAAAATTCTCAGGTATGCAGATTTGCTCACGGTGTATTCAAAGTTTGAGATATATGATATATAATTTCTTTAAAAAAGCACATTATGTACTGAAAAATCAGAGGTGCTTTCTCGAACCGAATTCGAACTTACGTGTTCTGAATCGAAGGCAGAGGTTGGGCTATCACGACTCTTATCATTGGTCATAGATAAATACGGTAGCCTATTACGGACTCTAGCGGCTTTGGAAGGTAGCAAGGCTCCAGTTCATCAATTTATTGTCTGAGTATAAAACGTAATTTAATGATATTTGGGTGTATCATAAGAAATCATGTTAAAAGTCGTCAAACACTTAGTTAGATTAATAGTTTTTTTGTAGGATTGCAGAGGAGTAAACTTGGGTACACTATTTCTCATATTATGTCTAAAAGTATTAAAATACCCTTTGTAATTGTACAGTTGAGTCTGGATCATTGAAACATTCCTAAGCTTCAACAGTCCAAAGTTTTCAGTGCTCCGTGGCGCAGTGGATTTACAAGGCGGAGGTCCTGGGTTCGGGTCTGGCTGGTGCGAAGCTTTCGCCGTGGCTAGTTACCACCCTACCGACAAGCGACTTCGCGTTCCGGTACGATGCCGTGTAAAAATCGAAATTGGTGTGGATCATCCTACTCTTAACCTTTACCTGGATTGGACCTTACTTACATTATGGTAGATAGGCTGACAAACTTTTATAAAATGAGGTCTGGCTACCGCATGCTAATAGCTCATGATCAGAGAGCATTGCCGATATAAAGCATATATAAAACCACGCCCAATTATATACTATGCAATATAATCCTTTTTAGGTCGCAGTGGCTATATGCAGCCTTTGATTGGAGAGCGAATAATTTTCACTGTACCTACACCTACTCGTACTATCACGTAGGCTGTCCATACAATCAACAGGTAGGTAGTTCAATTACTTTTTTTTTTTAATAAAAATTCAGTGAGATGTTATTGCTATTGAAGTTCAGTTCCCAGCTTATGGTAATGGTTTATATCTATAACTTGTTAATGTAAATGTTCGTTGGTTCAGTGATTAAACTGCTTTAGGTCATGTGGTTCGAAGTTTTTCCTTTCAAAAACTTTTCAGTAAAATATCCTGACTTGGAATGATCGTGGTTTTATAATCCCGTGCCTCTGAATGTACGTTAAGCGGTCGGAGCATGTTATTATCAATAACAATATGATAGTGCGTATTGGAATTGCGTGGTGGGTCTAAGCCCCTGTTTTAATGATTACCTGGCACAGTTGTGGGCTATTGAAATAGGCTGTTTATGAGATTAAGGGTGGATGGAAAAAAAATACTCTAATAAGTGACATGCAGTTGAGAAATAGTGTATTATCAATGATTGAGAATAAAAAAAGTTTTGAACACTTGTGTGCTACCTTCACACATATGCTTCCCAAACATGGAAGTATGAAAAGAAGTATTATGAAAATTAAAAAAAAAATCACAAGATACGACATTCTACCATAACTCAAACCAGGGCTACAGTTGCTCTCCTATACTCCCTAAAACAAAAATGGCGATGGGAAGGCCATGTAGCAAGGATGAGTGATGATCGTTGAACAACAAGACTGACATCGTGGTCAGGTGGTCCGATGACATTGCAAAAATCGCTTGCAAAACATGGGTTAAATAAGCCAAAGATCAGCAAAGATAGCCAGCACTGAAGGAAGCCTTCAGTGCCCCTCATCTGTAGGGGTTATTGTGATACCATTATAAATTTTTCAAATGTATTTTTTAGTTAATAAGTATTTAAAATTGTAATTGTAATGTGCACATTACTTGTAAAACAAGATGTCAGGCTTTTTTTATTTTACTTTCAACGATAAGTTTTTACTGAGAAATCAAATAAAATTGCTCGTAATAACTCGGACCATGCCATAAAGTATGCTACAAACATATTTATAAACACACCTCAAAAAATTACATGCCCGCATTATATTTCGTACAAAACACAAGGGCTTACAATATTTTATAAAACAGTTTAAATGATAATTTATACTCCATTGTTATTCATTGATGTTATTATATGTATATTTTCCCATTGTTTCAAATCAGAGCATATTTCATGCATTTAATGTTTAAAGACGGGGCACAGCGTGTCCTGAATGCTATTATGCTATGTTAAAAATATAACTAAAAAAACTACTACAAAGTCATCTTTAAACTTTTTGATGATTCAAATTGGCTTTATAAAGGTACAAATTTGCTTTTTAAAGGTACAAATTGTCTTTTTAAAAGTACAAAAAATGGTAGAAAACAGTTGAATATCATCCTTATCAATCTATTTAAATAGCTCAGTACCGGCTTCAGGCTTTTCGCTTTAAAGGGACGTAGAGCTTAGAGACCACGATGATCCAAGTTTTCATAAACATAGTAGGATATATACTTTATACTGCAGGTGGGAGGATTCGGTCGTGGCTAGTGACCACCCTACCGGCAAAGACGTACCACCAAGCGTTCCATTACGATGTCGTGTAGAAACCGAAAGGGGTACGGATTTTCATCCAACTCCTAACAAGTTAGCCCGCTTCCATCTAGACTGCATCATCACTTACCACTTTTGGTGAGATTGTAGTCAACGGCTAAATTGTAAAGAATAAAAAAAATACATTGAAATAGCTCTCTCATAAAATGCCCACAAGGGGGTCGAATGATCACTTTGAGAACCTATGCTTTAACTAAAGTATCAAGTCCCTGGACTTTTAAGACTGTAAAGACTTCTCAAAGTAAAGAAAACACTTATCTATGTACATAATGTCACGTCAGAAGGGTAGAACTGTACTTTACGTTATATTTATAACAGCTCATAAAATTAATCTGAATTTCAAATCATATTCATAACTACTGCATAACGTATGATATTGGACGCAGTGACGTTCGTATGTCTGAAACTTGTAGTGTCTGAAGTTTTAACCTTTATAAAGATTGACACACACTTAAAATTCGCCACGCAACGTGTGTTGTATATTTATTTAATAGTGGAGGAGCGTTGTTCCCGTTGTCGTGGAACTGCGGGGATAAAATACTCGTATTGTCTATTATACTCCCAATTGAACGTATAAGAACATTGTTGTTAGGTAATTTTAATTATTTTTCGACATTTAGAGTTTTTCTAGCAATGTTAATATTAATTTAACGGTAACATACACCTCGTCAGGTGTATGCCCTTATTTTGGTTGTTTAAGAAAGCTTTATTTTATCTAGCGGGTAACTAAAATTTCCACGTAACTTCTATGTAGGTATTTTATTGTTTTAAGTATGTCACCACTTTAAATTTTCAACTTGTAGGAAAATGCACGACTGTATATGTGACGTGTGCTGGTCAATAAATATTGTATTAAGCTTTTAAGTTGGAACTCAGAGGACTGTTGTTGATGTTTTATCATACTCAAATTTGTAAAAATATATCAATATTGCATTGCAAACTAGTAATGAAGACAGAACTTCCTTTTTTATGGTCAATAGGCTTATTACTATCAACTATTTTAGTTAACAAAATAATAAAACGAATTACTAGAAAAAATAAATTTTCTAAATAGTCCTCCCCAAAAAAATGTTTAGATTAAAAAAGATGCTTAACAAATAGCAGCCGACCACCCGCGATCACCTAATTTCGTAAGCGAAAGCGCTCAGGAAGGTATTTCGAGAATTTGTCAATTTGAGGACTGTTAAAATGTTTTCTTAATTACTTTTAAGATGAACGTCCATGACAATGGGACACCGATGAAAACAAAGTTTCGGATCACAATAAACAAAAAAAAATGTGTTTGAAAACATTAAATGTTAAAAACAAATTTTTGTGCTATAAAAAACGGGTGGGCTTATAGAATGCATTAAAGTAATTGTTTTCGTATATCAAAGGTAGTCTAAACTTGTAATTTTTTAACACGGAACAAATGCGTTTTTTAGATGTCCAGATATATCGCTCATAAATAGCACTGCAAGAGTCAGGCTTTATATTTTATAGCTATATATGCCACGTATACGAGTAACGCTTAATTGTTTTATTGGTGAGGATAACAAATATAAAAGGAAAATAGAGCACTACCGGTTATGAAACAAATAGCGTTGCGAAAAATCAAATAAACGCAATTTATCTACCTTCAAACGACGTTGAATAAAACAGAAAAGTTTTTCTTGTTTGTTCTGTTATAGCTTTTGATACACAACCGGCTGAAATTGTTCGTATTGTTATCCGGGCGTGTGAGTGTATTCGGTGCGTGTAAGCACACACATCGCCTACACACAAACACAAGTGCCCGTTATTTATATTTAGGCGTAGCGCAGACGTAGACACCTTCCGTGACCGAAGTAGGAGACAGTTATATCAATACTTAAAGATAAAACACAATTACTAGGTATTCATGAGAATAAAATTTGAATATATTTATAAAAATGTATAATAAAAGTGATGAATAAAATACATTGCTGGGTAAAAAATTATATTTATTTTTAATTAAATTCCAAAGCAAGTAAATAAATGTTTCTAAACAAACCTTCGGTCAGCTAAAATTTAAAATTGATGACGACGAAAAGCTATTAAAAAGCGGAGAGTTAGCGACTGGATGTTTTCGGAATACTACTACTTCATGTTTAATAATTAATTAAAGTCTGGTCGTTTTTGGAACCTTTTTAGCTTTTATTTAATGTTTAAGACTTGTAAGCGAACAGAAACATCTTTTAGGTTGAATAAAATGAATTTTTAATTAAAGTTGTTAATCACAATGAACAAGATCGAAGGCTTAGTGTGCTTCAGGTTTATACATTTTACTGATAATAACAATGACATGGAATAAAGAATAGTTCAATATTTGACTGATTTTGACTGATGACTGAAATCTCATACTGCTTAAGCTAATCACTGGACGGGGTTATATTATTTGTTGGTATTGAACAGTGCTACCACAGTTTCCGTGTTGGCAACAAAAGTATCTCCGTTTGTGCTAGCCCTTAACTCTCGGAGGTCGCGGCGTGTCGTCGGCATAATGCAAAGACAAATATAGAAACGCCAGAGATTCGTTGCAATTTTTTTTTAATTTGGTAATGTGGTATGAAGAGAATAATGTACATTTAATTTATTTTATAAAAGCTCTTGTACATATAAATGTAGTAAGTAGGTACTCGAAAGAATTTCATTTGTCAGAAAATATAACCGCTCTGCATAGTTTAATATTTGCTTAATTACTAAGTAAGAACGTTTATTATAAAATAAGTTTGAATTGCATAATCAACACTAAATACGTCATCAACCCATATTCGGCTCACTGCTGAGCTCGAGTCTCTTCTCAGAATGAGAGGGGTTAGGCCAATAGTCCACCACGCTGGCCCAATGCGGATTGGCAGACTTCACACACGCAGAGAATTAAGGTAATTCTCTGGTATGCAGGTTTCCTCACGATGTTTTCCTTCACCGATTGCAACACGTGATATTTAATTTCTTAAAATGCACACAACTGAAAAGTTGGAGGTGCATGCCCCGGACCGGATTCGAACCCACACCCTCCGGAATCGGAGGCAGAGGTCATAACCACTGGGCACACTAAATAAACACTAAATAAAATAGAAATATTAATGCAAAGTGTAAAGTTAAACAAACTAAAATAATTATTTGTAATAATTTATTTAACATAAACATACAACCTTTCTTCTACATTCGATTTTTATGTTAAAGCACAATTGATTTATAGATGCATTGCTTCTTTGGAAAACCAAACGGAAAGGACTGTACATGTTCCGACCGAAGTAGCTGTCAATGGCATCCATTAAGCACCCAGGAGTGACATATTTTGTGGTGAACTAAGTGCCTGTATTGAACGTTTCTTCGTTATTTTATAAACGTGCTACCTAACGTTTTTTTTATTCCTTTGAGGACGAAAAGACTCTGCGGACTCTTGTCATTGTGTGACTTGCATGGACTAAAACGACCTCCTCTGTATTCCAAGGTTGGCACGGGACCATCATTATCTTTTTTTTTATTCTTTACATGTTAGCCCTTGACTACAATCTCACATGATGGTAAGTGATGATGCAATTTAAGATGGAAGCGGGCTGACTTGTTAGAAAGAGGATGAAAATCCACACCCCTTTCGGTTTCTACATGAATCGTACCGGAACGCTAAATCGCTTAGCGGTACGCCTTTGCCGGTAGAGTGGTAACTAGCCACAGCCAGAGCTGGACCGATTAAGAAAACCTCCATCGGCCCAGCCGGGAATCGAACCCAGGACCTCCGTATTACAAATCCACCGCGCATACCACTGCGCCACGGAGGTCGTCAAATTCTTTTCCTCCTGTCTTCTTTTTCTATATTGTCTCTCTTATCATTTACCTACATAAAATTGCCTAAGATCGGGCAAAGTGAGCGAGATTATGCCGGTAAGCGGACCCTGATTAGGATTAGGAATAATAAGAATGGTAGGTAAAAGATGATCATTTACCTACAAGACTACAAGCCCTTGAAAAAAAAATACCTGAGAAATGAACCAACGTGAATAACGCTTACAAGGCTGTTACTATATCAGTAAATAACTCTGAGCACTATGCCGTCATTTCTGAGCGGTACAGTGGTGAGTAGGTAGGTACGTAGTGGTAGTCTATACGTAAGTGTCACAAAGTTCAAGTTTCACACAAAATCACGTTCGGATTTAAGCGGCTTTTAGTCTATCATTGATTGAAATCATTTCCAACTATCATTGGCGTGATTCATATCCTAAATCGATTACGTTGCAATTTCCGTATTTCTACAGTAACTTGATAGTTTTTTTACGTACAGATAATTTCGTTTTTTCGTAGAAGTAGGTGCGAGAGGATTACCAACAAAATCTTTTTATAACTTGCTTAAAGACCTTGGCCTCTCTAGAAGTGCAGCTAGTTCTATATTAGAACGAGTATCCAAAGCTGCTCTAATAGGATCTTACCAAATTTGGCTAGGCAGGGAGAACAACACGAGCAGAGAACGGGGAGTGTTGATCGATCGTCAAGGAATTCCTTAACCCTACGTCCTGTAGTCACAAGTTCAGGACAATGCTCGGAGTTTTTCTCTCTACCACGCGATGAATGAATCCATGGAATGCTAAGATATTCGTCTCTCATCACTCAATTCAAATTATTTTACCTATGGCAAGACATTAATTTTTATAACCAAATCTCTACAACTGTTGTATTTGATTTAGTTATAAAAAAAATATATGCAATATTTATGTAATGTTTAAGTATTGTTTAATAATTGTGTGATTTCATCCAATTTAGATAATTTAGTTTTTGATCAATGGTGCAATCCTTGCACTAAAATCAGTAGGTAGCACGTCCTTGTAGAGGTGTAAATTCTAAACGTGAAATTATTTGTTATTTATTCCATTTTTGAAGCCTTTTAAAATCTTTTAAAGCTTTAAACTATTTAAAGGAATTTAAGCTTTTGTATATAAAGAAAGCTAAGGACTGAGAGGTCTGAAAAATGCTGTAGGAGGTCTTTAATTACCCATGAAGGGGTTCTGATCAACGGCAATGATGACAGTAAAAGCAACGCTTGAATTATATACATAAACTAGCTGACGCCGCGCGGTTTCACCCGCGTTGTTCCCGTTCCCGTAGAAATACGGGAATAATATATAGCCTTCCTCGATAAATGGGCTATCTAACACTGAAATAATTTTTCGAATCGGATCAGATAAGTTCCTGAGATTAGCGCTTTCAATCTAACAAACAAACTCTTCAGCTTTATAGTATTAGTATAAATTATTTTATTTTAAATATTTTATAATAAATAGTAGGTCTCTTTTAGTATTTAAGTTTAAAAATTGCTAGTAAATGTTTTTTGTATTTTGGATTGGAAACTTACTAGTAGCTATTTTATTGCTTGTTATATGTATTTAGTGCAGAATCATTAAATTAACATATTTTTAAAACATTGAAATTGTTAGTTATACATTAAATTGCAGTTGCTTTGCCCTAACGCAAACATTTATCTAATACCTACGATTAGTATTTAACGGGGGAATTCTCGCAGGGGCTGTGAAGTCAATAGTTTCGGGGCAAAACCATCAAAACAAATGATAGGTCAATATTATTCTGTTGATTCCTGACTGCCCGACAAATTACAGATAAATCGAAATTAAATACGGGGTTGAGTAGTACTCCAAAAACCATATATATCAACATATCAATATTATTGTTCATTTCATTTTTATAACATAAAATATTTAAAGGCAAGACTATCATATCTATTTTATATTGAACATTAGGTACATATGTCATTTGTACTTTGTATTTTGCACTTTTCGATTGTAAAAAGAAAGCATTATAATCGGAATTTCTCAGTTAACTTTTACGTAACTATTGCAACCTGCTGTACTATTCACTATTTTAGTCTTTAAAATAAACAACTTATAGTTATTAACCTATTAAAATAAACATCAAATCAATTCACAAAATGTTATTTACCTACTGTGTGATATTCACCAGTAAACACCGGATGATATAGAACCTCAACTTCGTAATAAAATATATGTCAACTAGCATACGTCAAAGATAGTGTATTAGCCTGCTGGCAGTAATTATTATCGACTCCAAATAACAGGTGGCCAATGCTTAATTAGTATTAAAAATATCCAATTAAGTTATTGTCCCAAGTTATACTTATTTTCAACTTTATTCCGTTAAAACAGAGTTCATAATAACTTTGAACAGACAACAAATGTTTTCGTAATTAAGTATACATTTTGCACAACTTTTTATCCCGAAATTTCTACATAAATGCAAACTACGTGGGTGAAGTGCCGTGAAAGCACTGTGGATATGATCTCTGCCTCCGATTCCAGAGGATGTGGGTTCGAATCCGGTCCGGGGGCATCCAAAAGTTGGAGCTTCTCAGTTGTGTGCATTTTAAGTAATTAAGTGTCACGTCATCATGTCTCAAAAGGTGAAGGAAAACCATCGCGAGGAAACCTGCTTACTAGAGAATTTTCTTATTTCTCTGCGTGTGTGAAGTCTGCCAATCCGCATTGGGCCAGCGTGGTGGACTATTGGCCTAACCCAACACATTCTGAGAGGCGACTCGAGCTCAGCAGCGAGCGATTGAGAGATATGGGTTGATAATGATGACGTGGGTAAAACAGTGTGGTGTGTGCATCGATCTCCTATGGTGTGTGTTATATTATTCGTTTTCTGCAATATCAATACTTCAATATCGAATGAAACTTAATAAAACGACAGAATGTAGAGAAGATTTTAATGTATCATAAGAAGCCTTAGTTTATTATTAAAACTTCCGTTTTCAATTAACGTTCCACGACCCGTGTGTATTTTTAAATCGTACCCGAAAGATAAGAAAAAAAAATGGCAAGGAATCGAACCCGTTATAAATTAATACGTATCCAGCGGTAACCGGAGAGCCCGTATAAGTTGGACTTATTCGAATCCGTTCATATTGGATTACAGGCAACAATAAATAAGGTCTAAAATAATGTTTTATATGTAAATACGGGGTATTGTTACAATAATGAGGCTTGCTAAATCACAATATGAGTTTGATTTATATCTCAACGGTCCGCTTACCGCCACCATGGGAGGGCTATAAAAATCCTACCGAAATGTAAAGTGTACGAAAGGAAGCTGCGAAAGAAAGAAACGTAAAAATTCAAGCAATTTTAGATCATATTTCTTGAAAAGTACGATTGAAGATTGCCTGGCCTTAATTCCGTTGACCTGTTGCGGGGTGTACCACTCTTAATTGGTCACTTTACGGCGTAAAGAAACACGTAATTCATGAAATTCCAACGCGTAACGCGTAATCCGAGTGTCGGGAAGCAGTAAAGCCATTTACAGAATTTTATTTCATTGTGAGTAATCAGTTTATAACTGTCCCGTTAGTGCAGTGGGTAGTTGGCTTTGGGTCATGAGGTCCAGGTTCGAGTCTTGGGTCGGGCTTTGTACTGAGCTTTTCTTAGTTCTAAGAATTTTCAGTAAAAACATCGAGTAACACTACGAGTAGATATCCGGAATTAATGATATAGTCAGTCACTCGACATAGGTTCGGCGAACTTATCATGGTAATGCCATACACTGCCCAATGAGTCGTCCTGTTGTCAAACGCAAATATTGAGAATAGTAAAATATCGTACACAAAGTTGTAGTGTTTATGGTCTGAAAATAATAATTTTGTAGGTACCTACGCTATCCATATACCATATTATTAAATAATGTTATAATAAAATTTTATGAATAATTTCCCATTTTTTACTGAGACAAAATTTATAACAAATATTGACCGTGTCAAAGAAAAATAATGCCATAACAGAGTTCAAACTACTTTTTCAAAAAGTGTCTGTCAAGAAATATTGTTCGAAACTACGACTCTATATATATAATATTTCCTCTTAAATACATAAAGTTTACTAAAATTAACATTAAACATACTACAGTTTTAATAATATACCACACACATACACTTTTTTGTTGACATTTAACATTAACAATAATTCTCATTGAAATATAGATTTATTTTTCATACAAATAAGTTTGGCTTTCGACTACTCAGCGACCATTAATTCTATTAAATAGTGTGAGTAAGTGTACTAGTGTTAATAATATTAGCTATAATTGTAACTATAAACTAATTATTGGTAGTCTAATTAGCTCATATATCGAGGATTCATCAATAAGCATCTTGTGCTTCACCGTTCACGGCTAAAATTTGTATTGTATTGTATTATACTCGAGGCGTCCATCTCAAGAGCGTCACTAATTATTACAAGGACCGAAGTGCGGTCGTGCGGGGCTAACAAGGTGGGAACAATGCGGGCACACGCCGTCCATTGCCGGCCTTGTACCTATCCACAAGAGATATATCGGTTCCGGGGCAGCGACCTAATCAGATTAACGAACTAATCTCGCAGCGCTTCACCGAGGAAATTCATTAATATCCTGCCTCAGTTCCAAACAGATGAAAAAGTAACCGTGTGGAGGACGCGGTAGGGGGGCGCGGGCCGGCGCGAGGCGATTTTTCTTTTATGAATAAATTCCTAAATGAAAAGCTATAGGGATTCTGATGGGCGACTTGGGCGTCGGTGTGCATGAATGCGTATTATGCCATTGTGGGGTTCGATACTGAAACAAACGTTCAAATGGATATCTTTCTGTAAAAGGCTTGTCAACTTTTGATATAACGACGTCGTTGGGTTCTATGAAATATTAGTAAGCATCCTCCATTATTATCAGCCTATTTGAATGACTCCTATAGGGAGAGATGTGGAGACCCACCACGCTGCTCCATTGCGGATAGGTGGGCTTAGGATCATAATGTTTTGATTTTGGTAACTATCACTATCAAGATGTTCAAGTGAAATGACCGGGACATAAGGAGGTGTAACGCCACCAACTTTCGAACACCTGGCTGAGAGTTACTGCGGTTTCTTGGAAGAAAGCATAATTTAAGATATTCACAGCCCAGCCAAGGACCTTTTGGTCCAAAGCCACAGCTAATCACTAAACTGCCGAGGCAGTTAAACTCAGAGTGCACTAGAGCCATAACGCCCACACATCAGATGGACTGATTGACTTATTTTTCTGATTGTGTAAGTCCTGTAGGCGCCTCAGTGGGAACTCAGCGGCGTCACCGGGGGTTTTGGGCGAGCTACATGCATCGCCTGAAGGGCCCCGAAGGCAGAAGCACATACATTTTTATGTACATAATCATGCTAAATTACAGCTTTCTAGTAGTAATAGTCTCTGCGTTAACGACAGACTGACAGACAGACGACAAGGACATCCATTTCTGCCATTGATTTCACCCTAAAGACCAGCGAAATGGGTATTCACAATTAATTAATCAACACTATGACATATAGGAAATGCCTAAATAGAATGCTTGGGGCCATAACGGGGTATTCATTTTAATCACCCAAATGAAAAGCGACTGCGTTCGCTCAGCATCCACTAAGTGAGATTGAATTTACATTGGAATAGAAGGACTAATTTATAATATCCGTTTGGGACGTAGCAATTGATGTTAATGTTTACACAGGTAAATATAGTGAAGAGGTAACAAACAAACATTTACATTACGACACGAATTGCGAAATTAAATGGCGTTTGGCGGTTTCGTACTATTCCGATTTCAGTTTAATGTTTAGTGAATTTTAGCCTAATTTAAATCCGATAGCAACTAAAGGGGACTCTACCGTGAATTTACTGTTGCCTGGAGTAAGGTTTTTGTATACATTTGAACTGTTTTTATGAATAATGTTTATTTGTACCATATGATTACTTTATTTCACGTAAATTAAATATTTTTATATTTAGACATTTCCCTTTTGTCCAAACAAACTAAGTGAATAGTACTTGTCCAGCTTACTCTGCCGTGTGAGACTAACATTCCGAAGGACCTAACATTCCGAAGGACCATAAAGTCAATGTGCACTGTATAAAAATGAATAAATAGTTTAACCTAACAAATGAACTAACTAAAAATGGCTATGTTGTTAGCCGTAGAAGTAAGCGCGAGAGGATTACCAGCAAAATCTCTCTATAACTTGCTTAAAAACCTTAGTCTCTCAAGAACTGCATTAAGTTTTATTTTAGAACGGGTATCCAAAAATGCTCTAATAGGATCTTACCAAATTTGGATAGGCAGGGAGAACAATACGAGCTGAGGAGGGGGTATTAAACGATTGTCAAGGAATTCCTTAAGCTGGTAATGGACATTGCCTGGAGTTTGTCTCTCTGCCACTTGGTGAACCCGGCACCCGCACGGTGAATCCGTGAATTGCTAAGATATTCGTCTTTTAGGTAATCCAAGAAGTTCAAATGAACAATTATTTTTTATCTATTTTAAGTACTATCTATATAATGTTAAAAAAATCATTTTACTTTTCAAACTTTCAGCTTTCATAAAATGAGGCATATCTAGCTATCGCAGTCCCTTAAATTTCACGGCTCTAAGCATAAGCACCTAAGTAACGCACTAAAAATATTAAGAGCCAAGAATTACACTTTGGTTCATATTGTAAAACGATCCCGGAATCGAGCATGCATCGAAATCGTTCGGGAAATCGAGAAATGACTATCGAGTCCACGTAAATTGCTCTATTCGACGCCATGTAAAGGTGATCGTAGACTGCTACACTAGGGGACAAAACCGCAAATATAAATATATCTTTCAGTAAAAGAGACAACGAAGAAAATAAACAAATTCCATTTGTTATGATGGTTCAAGTACAGTATCATTACAGTACAAAAAAATTTACTAAAATATTCGTAATTTCTTTTATTACTAGCTGATGCCGCGCGGTTTCACCCGCGTGGTTCCCGTTCCCGTAGGAATACGAGTAATATATAGCCTTCCTT
Organism: Bicyclus anynana; assembly: GCF_947172395.1. Taxonomy (NCBI): domain Eukaryota; kingdom Metazoa; phylum Arthropoda; class Insecta; order Lepidoptera; family Nymphalidae; genus Bicyclus; species Bicyclus anynana. Next base: position 3,196,551 of record NC_069110.1, read on the forward strand.
GATAAATGGGCTATCTAACACTGAAAGAATTTTTCAAATCGGACCAGTTCCTCAGATTAGCGCGTTCAACCAACCAAACAAACCCTTCAGCTTTATATATTAGAATAGATAATTTACGCTTAGCTCCAATAACGCCTGACCGAAGGCTATGATAAAGTAGCCTATAGGGTTATATGCTTGAGCACTGTAACTTGAAGCAACCAACTTATAGGCAGTACATAAAAGTATTGGTAGTAAGGCATTGTAGTTAAAGTTAGCCTAGGTTTATTTGTATTAGAAAACCAAATTATCTATGCCTTTAAAAATATATAATCTCTTTGCCCTCCATTACCTGTAAGAGCCTGTGGTCATTGTAGATCAATATCATACCTTAATTCTACGACGTGTATAATGTGCGAACATCTTTATCAAGTATCCCAATCTCGATTGCGACACCATTGCAGGCTAAAAGCATCGCCCCTTTTTAATACCTTCAAAAAGTTACTATTAATTCGATGCGAGCTTAAAGTTTAGCTCTAATTTTAAATTTATGCCATTTTTTACATTTTTACACATTTATATTACTACTAGCGGACTCACTCGCGTAGTTTACGTTCCTGTGGGAATACGGTAATAAAACATAGCTCATGTTATAACGCTGATAACGTAACCTTCCCATTGCTGAGCGAATTTTAATAATTACTTCATAACTATCAACCCATGTTCAGCTCACTGCTGAGCTCGAGTCTCTTCTCAGAATGAGAGGGGTTAGGAAAACAGTCCACCACGCTGGCCCAATGCGGATTGGCAGACTTCACACACGAGATTTAAAAAAAATCTCAGGTATGTAGGTCTCCTGACTTCGGTTTTTTAATCGATATTATGATGATGATGATCTAAAGCAGGGTATCTCAAACTTTCGACTCGACGAACCCCTGTTAAAATTTCCAAGTGACAGCGAACCCCTTACTCAACCCCCCCCCCCCCTCCTCAAAGAAAAAAATAATTTGACTGTTGAAGGTAAGTGGAAAATAAGGTTTTTATTTAAATAAAAGGTAGCACATAAAGTAAAAAAGAAATGTCTTTGTAATATTAATGTGATGGATATGCATGTTTCTTGTCGCAAATGGATTCAATGTTAGGAGTAATTTTGGACAATTTTATCCTTAATTCTGACTTGGTGTCAGTTACGTAAATCTTGTCGCGAACCCCCTGCCGTCGAAAGGCGAACCCCTAGGGGTTTGCGTACCCCACCTTGAGAAACCTTGATCTTAAGTAAGAAGTAATATCTGGCAGCAATTTATTCACTGATGACAGTGACAATGTGCATAGTACCACCTTAAAGTGGATAAACTATTCGTATATATATTAATACACAGTATAATATGGTAATTTCATAATTGATGGGTAATTTCACACTACCCCCATACGTTAGGGCGATTAACCGCCGATTTCCATATGCCCGAATAAGATTAATTAGAACTTAGCTTCTAGCTTACTGCTGTAGTTAGTTAGCATTTACAAGACATGGTTTGAGTATATTATCATTATCAACCTAATTTGAACGGTCCACTACAGCGCCAGGGTATGTTACTCGCTGATAATATAGCTTTTTTTGTATTTGATACACCTACAGCTAGTACATGTTATGGACACAATGATTGAGTTAATAAAAGAATTTAAAAATCGTATTATTGGCATAACTGTCAAAACGTATTCGTATTTTTTATAAATGTTACTGGCTGATAATGTAGCTTTCGATCGGTGAAAGAATTTTTAAAATCGATCAAACAGTTTCGGAGTCTATTTGCTACAAACAAAACTACCCTGTTTAAGATATTATAGGTAATATATTAGAAAAGCCGTGATAGCCCAGTGGATATGACCTTTGCCTCCGATTCCGGAGGGTGTGGGTTCGAATCCGGTCCGGGGCATGCACCTCCAATTTTTCATTTGTGTGCATTTTAAGAAATTTAATATCACGTGTCTCAATCGGTGAAGGAAAAACATCGTGAGGAAACCTGCATACCAGAGAATTTTCTTGACTCTCTGCGTATGTGAAGTCTGCGTGGTGGACTATTGGCCTTACCCCCTCTCATTCTGAGAGGAGACTCGAGCTCAGCAGTGAGCCGAATATGGGTTGATGACGACGACGACGATATTAGAAAATTGGATACATAAACGATAGCGGAAAATTTAGGCGTCAATTTGTGAAATGCGACGAAATACACGGCCTTTAAGCTTTATAGAAGCAAAGTACAGGTCCGGGCGGTTGATTGTATTAAGGAGCATCCGCACCGGCGATCTGCGTACCGGTTCAAACGTACGCGAAAATCGGATGAATTACTTCAAAATACAAAATCTATTATGGTTTACTTTTTATTCTTTATAGCCCTTGACTACAATCTCACCTGATGGTATGTGATGATGCAATCTAAGATGGAAGCGGGCTAACTTGTTAGGAGGAGCATGAAAATCCACACATCTTTGTTTCTACACGGCATCGTACCGGAACGCTAAATCGCTTGGCGGTACGCCTTTGCCGGTAGGGTGGTAACTAGCCACGGCCGAAGCCTCCCACCAGCCAGACCTGGACAAATTAAGAAAATCTCAATTCGCCCAGCAGGGGATCGAACCCAGGACCTCCGTCTTGTAAATCCACCGCGCATACCACTGTATGGACGGAGGCCGTCAAATGGTTTATTTTAAGAAGATATCGTTATCAACCCATATTCGGCTCACTGCTGAGCTTGAGTCTCCTCTCAGAATGAGAGTTCGGCCAATAGTCCACCACGCTTACCCATTGCGAATTGGCTGACTTGACACACGCAGAGAATTAAGAAAGTTCTCTGGTATGCAGGTTTCCTTACGATGTTTACCTTCACCGTTTAAGACACGAGACCACCACCTTCCGGAATCGGAGGCAGAAGTCATATCCACTGGGCTATCACGTATAAGAAGATAATTAATTGAATAATATAGCTTAAAACAAAAGCTTGTGTGTTGTTCTACTTTTTTAAAAAGACTAGCTACACCATGATTTTCATATCTGTTTTTATACGTTTTATAATTTCTTTAAGACCAAGGGAAATATTTGCAAGCAAAATAGTAATTTTGATCAGTTAGCAATAACCATTACTGTACAAAATCACGTGACTTAAGAATTACTAACAATAGCTAGTTCGTAAATTTAGTGTATATCCACAAAAGTTACTTTAAGTTAGTATAGTGACGTAATAAGTCAGCTGGACTCGGAGTTAGGACGTCATCAACCAAGGCTTCATAGGCAGTGGCATGCATTCTATAGATAATAAAACATACTGCCTAAACCCCGAGGACTTATACTGAAGGAGGAATTATCAATTTTGTATTTACAATTTGTATGTATAGCGCCTACCCTAACTAAAAACCTTTTTCACGCCACTGCACATAACCATGGTTACCCTATGTACAGTAGCTGGGCCCTGGTTTGATCCTCGCCCGGTACTATCGTAGTCTTTTCCGACCAGTTGGAAGGGAATGGGAATAATGGTAAACATTCTTAAAAAAAAAAAACTACATCAATGAGGTATGAGAGCTCATGTACATAATAGAATTTCATTCGGTAAGGTTATTAACGTAATAAGGGTTAGGTTATTTAAAATCCCTCTTCCAAACCGGCGCCATGCTTCGCAAAAACCACCACACATCGCATACTCCTAGCTTATTAGTATGCAACAATTTCAATTTACATCGAGAAAGTGGTGAGTTAACAAATCGACTTTTCGTATGTACGATACGAATTCACGATCCATGTTTTTTATGAACAATGTTATAGTAAATTGCTGGGGAAGGAAACACCTACGAACATGCAGTAATCGCAAGTAATTCTCGTAGAACGAACCTTTCCCCGTCGGAGGGTTTGCTCGAGGGCAGGTAGGGTTGTCGCTTCAATAGTTTATCAAAACTGTGAATACTTACACACAAGATCAATTCAGAGCGCAGAAGCATCGCCTCATGGGGTCGCTCAGAAGAGATAAGCGGAATGCCTCTATACGGGCGTTTCCTCTGAGAAGTTAATGGACTGGTTGTTCATATTTTGACAGGTGAATTAAATCCAACTCCAACTGCGCATTGATACTGATATTTTGTAAAGAGAAACAAATTATTTAAATAGTAATAAATAGTAGTTTGACCCAGGATTCAAACCTGTATCTATAGCTGAGAAGGTTAACCATTGTACTAACGAGATAGTTACTTGTACATAAAAACAATAACAAAGATGTTTACACAATCCTTTTAAATAATCAATGTGAAAAAAAATCCTAAAAGCATTACCTTATCTTGCCGTTCAGATTAACTGAGTTATATTTTGAATATTAGATGTTATCTGCCTCGTTACAAATGTAGCCTTTATAATTTCGCATGTAATTAACTTGTAGTTGTATAATTCGGCATGTTACACATAAATTGTAATAAAAATGTAGTGGGCTTATCGTTAACTAACTTTATTTATTAGCCTAAGGCTTCCGACAAACGTAGACGCTTTCAATTACTGGTATAAGATAGCGTGGTCGTGATTGCAAGTTTGTTTATGATAAACCATTTATAGAAATTTATATTTCTTATTAGAGTAATATTCTGTATTCACGTTCAAATAAAGTAAAAGATTTCAGTGGGTTGGATGATTTCCGCGGGCGGTGTTTATGAATAGGTTTTCTTATGTACCTTTTTTTTAATTTTCTGAATCGTTGTACAGTTAATGCTTTATTATGCTGTCGAATATGTTTATAATGCTTATAGGTAAGCATTATTATACTGTTATATTATTTTGCCCAAAACATCAACTGTAAGTTTTCGTGTGCATGTACCTAATGTATAAGTATTACAAATATAACATAAATAATTAATCTGAGTATCTGTCTGTAGTATTGTTACCATAAAATAAGTGAACATAATAAATGGAGACCTTTAGGTCATGAAGCTCGTAGATAGAAACAACAAAATGAGCAAAAAAGTTTTAACTCGTAATATAATGTTTAAATATCAATCAGCTATATTATATTCGTAAGGAAATAAAATAAGTTTGCTGCATTAGAAATAGGTAAACTTTGCGTCATGATTTCGTCTTAGATAAAGCATTGTATTGTTTTATATTGATTAGGTGTAATGTAATATACATTTGTGTCAATAAGTGTCTATGTCTGTAAAACGCCTAACCAGACAATGTGTAAAGGGGAAAGTTGAAATAAGGTATTTTATTTATTAGCATCAACATTAATATAAACACTCCCACATGAGTGTTTATATTAATTATTATCATTTGCCAAGAAAACAAAACTGGACATCTTTTATATACCTTTTTTACACGTAGTAAGTTAGAAAAACATTATTGTTGTCGACCTAAAGTCCGAATATTAGTAGTAAATGAAAGTATAAAAATGTATCCCAAGTTTTATGTGAGTTAAAAAGCGAGAAACACTTTTTTGAGTGATAGTGATTTTAAGATTTAATTAACAAAATGGGCTTATTGCTGTGTCCGTTTAACTGTGGCATAGGTAGCGTGGCATAGCTCAACGGGTCACAAAGCTGAAGTGGCAACGGGCGGGATACATAGTTCCAAGAGCTGATGGACGTTGGGATCCCAAGATACTTGAATGGCGACCCCGCACTAGAAAGTGCAGTGTTGGCCGACCCCCCACCAGGTGGACTGACGACATCAAGCAAATCGCAGGGATTCGCTGGATGCAGGAGGCAATGCTTCGTGATGTTTGGAAGTCACTACAAAAAGCCTGCAGTGGACGTCCATCGGCTGATATGATGATAGGTGTTAAGCCTTATGTGCCTGTAATTTAACCGGCAACCATACCCTTAAGACCGAAACAGGCTACGCGTACTGACAAGTTCTACAACTAAAATAAAAGTACTACTAAAGTGAATGTCGATTTAGTTCAAACGGGGGCTGGTGGCAACCCTCTATGGGGGTATAAAGGCGGCTATCGCATACTTGATGTTATCATAATGATTATTAACATGTGAAACTCGGTGCCTGGTACCGGCGCGCGCCCCAGATATGTTTGACATAAGTCAGTTATTTTAATACAAGCAATTAGAGGTTTCGCGCTCTATCGCAAAGTTTTCGATTAGCCTGTGGTTGTCTTTAAGTGGATTTTAAATTGCCCGCGAATCGATCGGCGCGCGTTTCACGAAAACCGTCTGTATTTTCGTGGAAACAGTTTAGAGTGAATGCGAAAATTGCTTGTATTTTAAACGGTTGTTGTGATCGTTTAAAGATGATTTTGTTCGTTTCGATGTAATGTGATACAAATAATATAGCTTAACTTTCCGGGTTCTAACTACAAATACGTGGATCCGTGAGTGAACCAAAAGTGTTGACGCTTACGAGTAGCAAAGCTGAAGTGCAATGGGTGGGGCAGACAGTTCAAAGACGTTCCGAGGTATTATATCGACACCGCACCAGGCAGCGCAGTATTGGTCGACCCTTTTACTAGATTGACAACATAAAACGGAAACTCGTCAAATCTCGTAATAGAATACGGATTTATTGAAACTTTGATTGGAAATAATGATGAATTAGTAAAATATATGAAGAACATTTTAATAAGCAGGTAACTATAATTCTTCGGCAAAAGAAAGAACACACTCTCACACACCTTCTACTCGTAATATTCACACAAAATTCTTCACAGAAAATTCTTACGTCTTCTTTTTAACGGTCTCCGTGGAGCAGTGGTGTGTGCAGTGGATTTACAAGACAGAGGTCCTGGGTTTGATCCCCGGCTGGGCCAAGTGAGGTTTTCTTATTTGGTCCAGATCTGGCTGGTTACCACGTAGCCGTTATGTCCATGTACCACGTTCCGGTACAATGTAGTGTAGAAATCGAAAGGGGTTTTCATCCTACTCCTACCAAGTTAGGATACCATCATCACTTCACAGTCAAATGCTAACTTTTAAAGAATAAATAAAAAAAAAAATTTTTTGAAGGTAGATCTAGTTTTATTTCCGCAATAGATCAAAAGTTCAAGCGCTACGGAGGAACATACTCACACACATACATATTGAGTGATAGAACAACAATCCTTCTACGTTGAAAATGTAAAAGAAAAGTGCAATACAACGCGTTACTAAATGTAACGCTTGTTGGAAAACGAGCTTAAATTTTAACAATTTATTAAATTTCAAGTTTCAAGGCACCCCCGCTAACGGTGTCGGAGAGTTTTAATAGCCAGACAAAATTTGCCTGAGCTTCGTAACTTGATTTCGTTTATTATAAAATGTAATATGACTACGCGCTGTTATAGGGTTCCGTACATACATTACACACAGTACTGATGATAATTTTATACTATATATTGGTTACGACCATTAGCCTCTTAATACATAATAAAGGAACGCACAATCATGTAGAAAATTTTACTTAAAAACTAGCCAATTTTGCTTTGACTGTTGTAGAATTATTAGTAAAGAAAATTATACCTAAAGGTAACAAACATAAAAAATAACATACGCTTTTATTAAAGTTGGTTAATAATGTTTTACTTAGGCTAGGTACTATACCTACAAATTGTACGAAAAGGAAAATTCCGTCACCAATCATAGTGGGTAGTGTATTTTTGCATATATGAAGTGCAAAGCATACATTATACAGTTACAACTAGGCACTGTCCTAAATAAAAACCGATAGACCGATAGATAATATTGGATAGTTCTAGTTTCGTTATCGATGAGCCTTCTAGCTTGGTGATCCACGGAATCCAAAGCATCGAGCTGGTATTTGGTGTATCCAACCCATAAATGGAGGCGGTGCTCCGCGCGCAAAAGAAACTGACATGGGCGTGTAGCCATATGGCACGTCTATTCGCATGTATGTATAATGACAGGTTCGATGGATATCTTGATCAGGAGACCTGTCGATAAAGAATGTAACCCATACATTTTTAATTTATGAAGCGTTTGCGATTGAAGAAAGAAAATCGACGTACCACATGGCTACTGGCCATACAGAGTAAGAATCTGTTTCGGAGTGCAGTAACGTTTCACTTTGTAGCTTGTTTGAAAAAGTTTTTTTTCATTTCTTTTATTACCCCTTGTAGCACGACATCGTATCGGAACGCTAAGTCACTTGGCGGTACGTCTTTGCCGGTAGGGCTTTTGCAACTAGCCCTAAACCCCTCCCTCCCCAACTCCCTCCCACCAACCAAGGACCAATTAAGTAAACCTCAATCAGCCCAGCCGGTGATCGAACTCAGTACCTCCGTCTTATAAGTCCACCGTGCACACCAGTAGGCCGTCAAAATCCTTACTTCAAAAGCTTGGCATCCTTAATAATGGATTTTTACCAGTCGCTGTTTACAAGTGAGCTGGAAAAGACTTATTTTAAATGAACGTGCCTTCGTTTTGGTAGCTTAAATGTGGCATCATTGGCGTCTACCCGATCGAACACCTTACGTAAAATCAAGATATTATAGACAGAGAGATAGAGACGAATCTAAAACTCGAACCGACAAGTTAACGAAACATGGTCACAGTTACCGCGCACATAGCCTTCACGTTTCACAAAGATAATGTATACTCATAGCAACCCTACCGGCATGCGAACGCACCCTTCGCCTGAATATATTCACACATTTTTCGCCTCACTAAAAGGCACTACTTCAGCGTACCGGTAAATCATGTCCTTTGGGAGTGCGAACTCTCAGCGTCAAACGCTAGACAACACACTTTGTTACGATGGTGTTTAATATTTTGTAAGTATGAATTTGTGAATGTTCTTTCATCTCACTTGTTCAGCGATAGCTATATTATATAAAACAAATGGACTTGCTCATTTAATACAATCCTTGTCAGTCACATTCCTATTCCTATAACGGCACAACTATGGAGTTTGGTTACGAATCCCGATTCGTAATCCGAAGCCACTATATGCTAACTATACCATTGGACCAAAGTGGCAGTAAGTCAGTAATGAGTAAGTATGATCAATATCCATAGGTCATCCATCAATATCATATGAGCCGGACGTCCACTGCAGGACATAGGCATTTTGTGTGGACTTTCATACATCGTGTACTGAGTCACCTGCATCCTTGCGACTCGCTTGATGTTGACTTTCCCGTCGCTTTTCCTGACAGCAACGCCACCTACTGAGTTCAATTTTGTTTTTAAAACATCCTAGAATAACTCTCACCCGAATTTTTCAAAAGAGGACCTATTAGGTCCTATAGAACCTATAGAAGGATTTTAGACAGGTTCACTGGAAAAAGCGATCGATCCCTTTAATCTAAAAAACTATCAAATTGCCTTAGGTTACATGGGGAAAAAATGTACCGATATCGAGATAAACAACTTTGCATATTAGAACCGATACAAATCAACAAATATACTGAGCTGATTCGATCCTTATACAATATTTCTATTACTAATTTGATACTACCACTCGAAACACCTACAAATTCAAATTGATATCGAAAAGTAAGAAATTAGCTATTTTCACAGTTAATACCTACACGCCTGTTATTCCATTGACCCTGTAAGATATAATAAATTCATATAGAGAAATACATATAGTGTCATTGTAACTATTGTAGGTACGTAGTAGAATACGGAATAGTCTTCGATTACGATAGCACAATCTCCGGATAGCATTTGTGGTTTCCGTGTTGTTCTGCAATCTGCATTCTAAGGATAAACAAGACACTTCACATGAGAATTCACGATTGACCTTTCCATGTAGTCCCAACGACAGGCCAATCGATATTTCTGATTGAATGACAGTCTGTGACAGTTAGACATACCTCTTTTTTATGCAATATAGGCTTACGCTTGACAACAATTGATATTGTGAACCGGGATAGCTCAGTGGATATGACCTCTGCTTCCGATTCCGGAGGGCGTAGGTTAAAATCCGGTCTGAGGCATGCACCTCCAACTTTTCAGTTATGTGCATTTTTAGAAATTAAATATCATATGTCCCAAACGTTGAAGGAAAAACATCGCGAGGAAACCTGCACACCAGAGAATTTTCTTAATTCTCTCCTCATTGGGCCAATGTGGTGTGTAAATGCCTCAGACTGGATTCGAATCCACACCCTTCAGATTCGGAGGCAGAGGTCATATCCACAGAGCTATCCCGGTCCACAATATCAATTGTAGTCAAGCGTAAGCCTATATCGCATAAAAAAGAGGTGTGTCTAACTGTCACAGTCTGTCATTCAATCAGAAATATCGATTGGCCTGTCGTTGGCATACTTACCTATAGTAAATAGAGTGAAAAAATCATCAGCCTTTTTAAAATGAAGCATGTCTATCTGTAGCAGACTCCAGTCCATGAATGTAATCTAGACACAACTCACTCCGCAAATACTCAATCCTCAAATACGCTTACCCGTCTTACGAATACAATTTACTCAAATCAGTATTCAAAGTCGACCACACGGCACAGATGGGTGTCCGTATTCAGTTAACCGTCACTTCATCCCGTGTGAATGTCTCCAAGGGCTTGTCTTAGGGGTCCTTTAGATCAGAACAGAGCCATGCTGTAGTGTCAGGTATTTCTATATGACTATACGTATTGTCGCCATGTTTGTAACGGATTGAATCTAACATTTTTTTGTTTTTATGAATACATATAAGACCGCGATGTATTATCGTGTATACTCTGTACGCTTACTTTTGGGCTAGTACTGTATGTATTGTTTAAGTATATTTATCTATACTATTAATATTATAAATGCGAAAGTAAGTCTGTCTGTCTGTTACCTTTTCTCGGCTAAAAGGCAGAACCGATCAAGATAAATTATGGTTTAATGGTAAATGGGATCTTGAAGCAAAACGTAGGGGTACTTTTTGACCCTAAAATAAAAATAGAAGGGGGTGAAATAGGGGAAAGTTTAGATGGAAAGTCCTTCAATGTTTCATGTAATGTTATTAATTTGTTAAAGTTTCGTGAAATAAAATGATCGTTAAAAACTATCGAGTATCTTATTTCACAGGGAAATTCTGCGTGTTAGATCTACATCCACTGTACTATTATATAGTACAACAGTTCTTATTTTAATTATTTAATTTCGTTTCATTAAGCATATAAATATAATTTAATGCATAGTTTAATCCATTTTCGACTCATTGTTGAACACTAGTCTCCTCTCCGGATGAATGAGGTAATCCGAAGCCACATTATGGAATAGGGCTATAATCATAACGACATCGTGCTACGATGAATGGGAGCAGAGTTAATAGTGCAAAAATCATGTATTTATAATTGTTTTCTTTTAAAGAATAAGTCGCAGGCGTCCGACTTATCCAAGTGTAAGATAAACTTGTTTCATACAACAAAAGCTCTTTGCCATGTTCATGAGGATTTCTCTATTAGGAAACTTATCGTCGAGCCAAGCAAAGCTTATTAAAGTTGCAACGACGATATGGCTTGAAAACATTGGAAGTTGGCCCGAGCAAGTGCATCTGCCCATGGTTAGAACATTGTCATCACTGGCCATTGTCACCCAATGATAGATGAACAAAAGTAAAGTTTTGGGGTGAGCCAAGCTTTGTTCTACTGTACCTTATTTTGCCGAGTTTAGGAGTTTTCGTATTACAATGAGCTTTAAGCGTTGAGTTGTCGTGGCTTCGTTTCATTGTTGTGAATAAGGTGAGACTAGGGCTTCATCGAATAATAGCGACTTTGTGAACTTCGTGCCACCTGACCAGTAGAAATGTATTTTTAATTGTTAATTTACCCTTTTTTTTCAGATTTAGACAGACAGCTTACTTTATTTAATTTCTCCGTGGAATGAAAAGAACAATAAAAAAAATGGAGAGCAATTTTTTTTTAACGAATATTTTTTATGCGTCGTAAAACAGTGTGTTAAGTTTGAAAGGAAGTAATTGTGTTTAAGAGTTTGTAAGTTTTTTTTATTCTTTACAAGTTAGCCCTTGACTACAATCTCACCTGATGGTAAGTGATGATGCAGTCTAAGATGGAGGCGGGCTAACTTGTTAGGAGGAGGATGAAAATCCACACCCCTTTATCGCTTGGCGGTCTTTGCCGGTAGGGTGGTAACTAGCCACGGCCGAAGACTCCCACCAGCTAGACCTGGACTAATTAAGAAAATCCAATCTGCCCATCGGGGATCGAACCCAGGACCTCCGTTTTATAAATCCACCGCGCATACTACTGCGCCACGGAGGCCGTCAAACCGTTTTGAGATTAGAGTACGAGAATTTATCTAGACTTTTAATAAATCTGTAGGGAGGTCAATACTGTACATGAAATATATTTCCAAAATAACTATTAGGGGGTGATTAGTGATCGATATTGATACCAAAAATGCCACCAGTAAAATGATTGTCTGGCTATCTGTTTGTCTGTATGTTCGATATAGAAAAAAAACTACTCAACGGATTTTAACGAAACTTAGTACAATTATTCTTCATACTCCTGGGCAGGTTATAGTATATTTTTCATCACGCTACGATCAATAATAGCAGAGCAGTGAAGGGAAATGTTGGGAAAACGGGAGAAGTTAGTCCATTTTTACAGTAGTATTAGCGGACGCGTCCGCTAGTAAGAAATAAGCGTAATTAATAAAGGCTTTTACCTAAAGACAACAGTTCGTTTGCTAAAAGACACGACTTCAATAAAAAAAAAAAACAAAATAAGCTGTTAGCAATATATATGTAAAACGAACACGAAGTGAAGCCTTACACAAGCTGACACTATTAAAAGGTTTCGCGAGATGCAAAAAGAAAATCTGGTGCATCAGTGTAGCCATTAGTGTTAGCCAGTTCTACGTGCGGGGAAAAGTATCAGAGAGTTTCCACGTGTATTTTTAGGTTATGCCAAAAGTGTGGAGACATTATGAGACTTCCCAAATTTGACGCGTTATTTACGACTAGCGAATGCTAGCAACTTCACCCGTGTGGAAATAGTAAATTTTTGACTGTTCTTTTTTATTAGGCTATGAAAGAAGAAGTAAGCCCACGTGCTATTAAAAAACTTGTAGAATATTTCTTTTAGCCCACACAAGTTCTGCCATTCTGAGAGGGGAGTTTATGATGATGATGACTTTATGATATCCACTAAGGGTTGTCAGTATATAAATAAATAAATAAAATATAATAAATATAATAAATACTTAAACAATACACATCACTATCTAGCCCCAAAGTAAGCATACAGAGTAGCTTGAGTTATGGGTACTAAGATAATTGATATTATAATATTCATATACATTTATATACTACATATAAATACTTATATAATGTATAAATACACACAGACACTGGAAAAAAACCCATGCTCATCACACAAATATTTTCCAGTTGTGGGAATCGAACCCACGGCCGTGGATGCAGAAAGCAGGGTCACTACCCACTCCGTCTATAGCCACCGGATGTAATTTTCGGGGAACCCAGGTATAACCCCGTATAAAACTATATGGATATGGTAACATGATGTATAAATAAGGGCACTTTTGTATGTTCGGCGGTGTACCAAAACGGCGAAGTGACATATGAAGCTGTACTATTATTTTGTTTTATTTATTTCTGTTACTAATAAGCTTAACAAACAAAAAAACGAATAAACAAACCAATCAAAAGACTTTAAATATATCTTAAAACTCAGTCTGTATGGTCAACGATCTTAGCTTGTCTAGCTTGTGGACAAATTAAAGATGAATGAAAAATGTCATAAAACGTTGTAGCAAACTTTTTTTATATAAATTATTTTTTTAAGAGTAAATTACCGGGTGGTTAGGGAAGGCCTGGGTCGCGGATGGGCATTCGACTTTCGTGTTACATTAACCAAAGGTGCTCAAAGTTGTTAAATAGGCCAGCTGCAGGCTTATTCATTATCTTTGATATATGCCAGTTGACGTGTGACGTGAAATTGAGATTCTATTTAACAAATGTCGCATATCCTACAGTAGGTAGATTATATTTTTCAATTGATTCGATGTTTATTTCAACAGGTTGATAATATAGATCAAAATAGTGAATACGCCAGTTGGAAACAGAGGGATGACACCGTGTGACGTTAACTGACGTCAGAGGTGTTAATATTCATATAGAAAATATTAGGCGCGTGGCGATGGTGCCACGGGGGTGAGACAGGGGGCAGCGATCGGCCCCTCGCGCCGGTGGCCACTCTAACACGCTCTGCTCGCCTTTAATGAACTTTACGTCGGCGACCGGAATAGGAGAACACTTCTTTGCCGGCTTTGTCGCTATCGTTTGTGTTACTCTACGAACAAAGCCCATAAGTGAAATCACTTGGAAAGGGTGAACGCGAGCTAGCACTTTTGCTCTTTTTTTATTGTTTTCGCTTTTTGCGGTGAGAAACGTGGGCGCGGATGCGATGGATTGGAGTTGTGGCAAGTGTTCGTCCTGCGGTGCGACTGGAAAGTTTTCCACCTCGGACACTTACAGGCGTATTGCTCGGTTCCATGAATACTACATTCTTAAACTTCCTTTGACATCTTACGGTTATCACACTAATATTTTAAAGGCGAAAGTTTATGTGTAAGTGTGTATGTTTACTCAAGCAATTTGGCTGAAATTTGGAATGGAAATAGGTTTTACTCTGGATTAACACTTAGGCTACTTTCATCCCGGAAAAATATGGTTCCCGCAGGATTTTTGAAAAACTAAACTCCACGTAGACAAAGTCGCGGGCGACTAGTTTTATATATTTTTTTCAAGTAAAACTTCTTTACGCACGCTTGGCTTGGGGAGCAAGCTGGTGAGTGCGTTACAAAAAGTGTAATCGGGTGAAGCGAACGGACGTTGAGAGGTAGAGTTAAGTTTTACTTCAGTCGTTTGATCTACACACAACTGTTTGTTTTAACTACTTATTTTTTTTAAAGAAGGTAACATGAAAAAGGAGGAACCAGGTGGAAAATATTTGGTTCCTGGGTCCAGGGTTTCAATCCTTTGGAATAGCGTGGTGGTCCAAGTACTATATATCTTATTCTATCAATTTAGTTAGTCATTGAATTTATTAATAAAATTGTTAATACTGTACAAATTTATGTCTTGCATTTTATTCTAATTGGAAGAATTTCTTTTGATAGAATAAATATAATAAATATCTTTAGATATTAAAAATATTGACGATTCAAAGCGCACATTTAATGTTTCATTTGATTAAAAGAAATTTCCGTTGGAGTTCCAGACGTGCGTAGGTTGTGTAGGTACAGCGTAGGACGTTGTCAATAGCGGACAGGCGTATATGGTGCAGATTACGAGCATTTTCGATTTCTATGGCGAGCCTGTCTGAATGACATGTGGAGGACAAGGCACCTTAATGGTTTCAATTTTCGCGGAAATTGAAAATTTCTCCCTCGACAGAATCGCGGAATTTGACAAGTACACACACACTTCTTTTCAAACGATTACAAAACACGGCAGGTTCTCGATTCGATTCTCTTTTTAACGTACTATTACAAAGCAAACGTTAGTACCATCCTAGTCTATGTCGTAGACAGAGAAGTATATAGACAGAAAGAAAACATCTAAAATATGCCTCAAAATATATATGTGATAGCCCAGTGGATATGAACTCTGCCTCCGATTCCGGAGGGTGTGGGTTCGAATCCGGTCCGGGGTATGCACCTCCAACTTTTCAGTTGTGTGCATTTTAAGAAATTAAATATCACGTGTCTCAATCGGTGAAGGAAAACATCGTGAGGAAACCTGCACACCAGAGAATTTCTTAATTCTCTGCGTGTGTAAAGTCTGCCAATCCGCATTGGGCCAGCGTGGTGGACTATTGGCCTAACCCCTCTCATTCTGAGAGGAGACTTGAGCTCAGCAGTGAGCCGAATATGGGTTGATAACGACGTACGTACGTACCAAACAAGTATATACTTATGTGAGCACGTAACCTCACCAGTTTGCTTAAAATATTTTAATGATAAATTGTTCAGTTTAGTGTTTTGGAAATGGTATATCTTTGACTTACTACGGCACGCCGTCAGATGTCTGTTAATTTTTTTATTTTCGACAGTTGCAAATTACATCCTTATTCAATTTCGATGAATTATTCAATCGACTGTTTCTTAAATTTGCAGAATTAAGAACATGCAATTCATTTGCTTATTTGAAAGTATGCACAAATTATATTTTAGTAGGTATTTATTTTGTATAATGTAAAGTCACATCAACAACCTTGTTATGAGTTTATAACACAAGTGCTTCGAAACAAAAAGTTATAAGCTAGAATTATAATACCGGGTCGTATAATTTCATTCACTTTAATAAAGTTTAAAGTTGTTTTAATAAATTTTCCACTTTGTATGCGAGTTGTAATGATTTTAAAAATATGTTTTGAACCAATTTATTATGTTTGTAGTTTGTACCATAAAAGAATCAATACCTCCATAGCTCAGTGGTTGAGGAGAGAAAATGCACTAAATTATTATGTGCTAAAGCGTAAGCTTAAGCGTTCTATGTTTAATGGTTCTGTGGTACTATTCGTAGTAAAGGTTTGATTCTCAGCTGTGGAATTTTTTAAATAATAACTTTTAGCAAAATAGAATATATAATGGCCCCTAAAATACTGTTAAATGGCTGCATTTGCCTATAGATCTAGGCTTCCCTCTATTTAAGAAAAAGGTAGGTATTACATTTACTTATTTATGTTCAAGTTTTTCTTATTTAAAGTAATAAACCGTCTCTTTATGACAATACAATGTAAATCTTGTTTTTTCTTTTCCCTACATCGCCGTTACCATCGTTACCAATGCATATTCGGCTCACTGCTGAGCTCGAGTCTCCTCTCAGTATGAGAGGGGTTGGTCCACAATAGCCCACCACGCGCCAATGCGGATTGGTAGACTTCACACACGCAGAGAATTAAGAAAATTCTCAGGTGTGCAGGTTTCCTCACGGTGTTTTCCTTGACCGCTTGGGACCCGTGGTATTTAATTTTTTAAAATGCACACAACTAAAAAGTTGGAGGTGCATGCCCCGGATCGGATTCGAACCCACCCATTCTGAAATCGGAGGCAGAGGTCATATCTTCTGGGCTATCACGGCTCAACAATTTGAAAACGATTACAGGAACAGATTTAAAACAACTCAAACAGTTATGTCGCGCTTGTACTTTTAAAGTGCACCAAAGAAAAAAAATCAATCAGCAAAATGTAAGTAACAGTTACATTATAATATTATAATACGAACAATTTAACAAAGTAGGTTTACGCTCAGTTGCTGACAAAGTTTATAGACCAAGTTATTAAAAAGTTACCACTTGTGGAAACTTTTAAAGCCTCGGTAACTCGATCTCTTGTTCCCTTTTCGTCAATATTTCTATCCTTCTCACTCAAAATATAAATCCCCATCAAAATAACGAGTAATTCACGTAGGAATTTATAAGCAAATAAATATTTTCGACGAGTAATTAAATCCTACTAATATTATAAACGCAAAAGTTTTTAAGGATGTTTGGATGTATGTTTGTTACTCTTTAACACCGCAACTACTGAACCGATTAGGCTGAAATTTGAAGTAGAGATAGATTATAGTCTGGATTGACACATAGGTTACTTTTTATCCCGAAAAAAATTATGGATTCAGAGGGATTTGTGAAAAAGTAAATTCCACGCGGACGAAGTCGCGGGCGTCCGACAATAATAATTATAATAAATTTTAAAGTACACTACTTTACGGTTAATAAGGTTATTACGGTTCTGTTAGAAGATTTTCTCGGTGACACACGATGGACCTGGCAACCACACGGTCAACCCACGGAATGCAAAGATATTAGTCACAAGCAATATTACTAATTACTTACGTAAGAAGGCTAGGTAGTAAATTATAGAGCATTAATTAGATGTAAAAATTGCCGTTTTTAAGTACTTATTTCTTTAAAACGGGGTAACGTTGGGGACAAATTAAAGATGAATCAAAAATGTCGTAAAACGTTGTAGCAAACATTATTTGATAAAGTAATGTAATTAATACCTGGGTCATATAATGCGAAACTCCAAATATTACCTGCTCCAGCTTATTATCCAGGGAAAGATAAAGGGGAAACGAAGGCCTGGTCGTAGACGTACATCTTGGCTCAAGAACTTACGCCAATGGTTTAATATGAATACCTACTAGATCAATCTTTTAGGCAGCAGCGAACAAAGTGAAATTAACCTTAATGTTTCCTGACCTCCAATAGGAGATGGCACTATCAGAAGAAGGAGAATGAATTATTATAGTAGAATTATCAAGATTTTTTTATATATAAGTAAATCGCCAGGTATGGGCATTCCCTTCTATTAAAGTAAAACAACTGACAAATAAAACCAAATTACATAAACGATAGTGTCTCAGTGAATACAAAAGAAAAACGTGTTTAGATTGAATCTAATAGGCTTAGGTGTTTGACTATTTATCCGCAAAATCCAGTTGGAGTGCAGGCAGACTAATCTTGGTTGCTCGATTTAATATCACGTTCAACTACCTATTATACTAAACCTACGGATTTGCGGGTATCGCTCTAAAATAATATTTGGATACAAGATAATGCCACTGTTGTCTGACCTATGAAATTAGTATGAATGATATTGTTGCTTTGTTTCTGATTCAAGCTTATGAGTTGGCTGAATTTGTTTTTTGCGTTGTCAGCCTATGTGGGTTGGATCATGAGGTCGTGGCTTCGAGACCTGGGTCGGGTTTTTCTAAGAAATTTTCAGTAAATATCCTCAGCCTGGAGTTGGGAAGTTGGTGGTGTTACTCTCGCGTACCTGAGAGAACTTGTTGAGCCATCGGTTCTTATCATTATCATTAATATCATCATTATCAGCCCATGTTCGGCTTATTGCTACTTAAATACTACTACTACTAAATCGGTTCAGTATTGCGCAGTTAAAGAGTAACAAACATCCAAACATACATCTATACAAACTTTCGCGTTTATTAGTAGGATACTTAGATGGGTTTCGCTTTTTGAATTAAAAAAGTTTTGAAGAATATTTTTTTATAACTTTAAATGACATTTTAATAATTATCTCCATATTTAATTATGTAACCTACATTTTAATAACCCACAAACTCGTATAATGTACCAGTTAAGGGTGTCCCTCCACCGTTTAAGCGTAGAAGACGTTATAGACAGGGAGTGTATAAAAAACGAGTTGTAACTTAACTTGCGGTGCCCAACGTGCTTGATGATACACAAAGAGCAATTCGCATACCATCTATTGTGAAATAGTTATGCTTTTTAAAAACTTTCCTGTACGTGTGAGCCGTTCATCATCATCATATCAGACGGTGGACGTTCACTGCAGGATATAGGCCTTTTGTAGGGACTGCCAAACATCACAATCCTGAGCCACCTGCATCCAGCGAATCCCTGCGACTCGCTTGATGTCGTCAGTCCACCTGGTTTGGGGTCGACCAAGACTGCGCTTTCTAGTGCAGGGTCGCCATTCCAGCACCTTGGGACCCCAACGTCCATCGGCTCGTCAAACAATGTGCCCCGCCCATTGCCACTTCAGTTTCACGACACATTGAGCCATGTCGGTGACTTTGCTTCTTCTATAGTTAGGTAGGTCCAATTTCGAGAAAGAGGTGAACCGCCGAATCTGACTCGGTTGGATCGTTAACGGGAAACTTCACGATATCTTTTCGTCTGAAATTCCTCAGTGATTGAAGACAAAAGTATTCGAACAGTGCGTGTTGCCAGTGATGACCTATGGTTCCGAGACTTGATCGCTAGCTATGGGCCTCATAAGAAGGCTCAGAGTCACACAGCGGGCGATGGATCGAGATATGCCAGCAGTGTCTTTGCTGAAGCTTTTTTCCAAAAGGCTGAATTTTGGATAGAAATTTAGATAGATCCCAGAAAAGATAAACTTGAAATTCTCGACTTAGATTTCCAATAAGCATTTTCCGCCATATTGAAAAAGGGATGAGTTCAGGTTCGGGCATACTTTGGATTTTGGTTGTTAACTTTGTTAACATGAGGTCCAAAGGAAATGGAATCAATGGGCTAATCGATGAGAATAAAGGCGTTCAATTAGTCTTAGCCGATTTCATTCACATTCCTTGTTATGTACGACTATAAATGCCATGCCTTTGGTGGAGAGGCAACCTAAAACGGTAATGGGATTGAGAGGCACCGGAGCGTATGTTTTGGCCTAGATAGTCTTTTAATTAGACTCTACGTGGTCACGGTTAAGGTATATCTAAGGATAAGTTTTCCTCTTCTCATTAATATTATGCGGGTGTTAAGTTTCTGAGAGTTTGTTAATAGCGACCCTTTTACGTCTTTAACGTGATAGGCAATTTTGGGTTACACCTCAAAACTAATTATTCGTCGTTAAGAACCCATATTCGGCTCACTGTTGAGCACTAATCTCCTATCAGAATTAGAGGGGTTGGTACACCACGCTGGCCGAATGCGGATTGGCAGACTTTTTTTTTTTTTACTTTACAAGTTAGCCCTTGACTACAATCTCACCTGGTAAGTGATGGTACAGTCTAAGATGGAAGCGGGCTAACTTGTTAGGAGGAGGATGAAAATCCACACCCCTTTCGGTTTCTACACGGCATCGTACCGGAACGCTAAATCGCTTGGCGGTACGTCTTTGCCGGTAGGGTGGTAACTAGCCACGGCCGAAGCCTCCCACCAGCCAGACCTGGACAAATTAAGAAAATCTCAATCTGCCCAGCCGGGGATCGAACCCAGGACCTCCGTTTTGTAAATTCACCGCGCATACCACTGCGCCACGGAGGCCGTCAGACTTAAAGAATTAAAAAAATTCTCGGTTATGCAGGTTTCCTCACGATGTTCTTCGTTCACCGTTTGAGACAAGTGATATTTAATTCTTAAGATGCATGAAAAGTTGGACGTGCATGTCCCGGACTAGTTTCGAATCTTTAATAAATTTCTTAGTAACCTTTTTGTCGCGTTTCCGTTTGGTTGCCAAATTGCCCACTGGTCTCTATGAATGATGTGTCAGCAAAATGTCTGTCGGGTCAGTTGTCAAATTAAATCAAGAATCTTCTTCTGTAAGTAGGCTTAAACACATAGGCGCGTACTTAAGAGAGTTTGAATTGTGTATGGTAAGTGTGAAATTGCACGGCAACACACAAGTCGTATTTAGTAGCGGGGATTCTAATTAACACAGAATAGGAATCGATCTAACATTTCTATCCCCCTCCACCCGCCGCCGCCTCCCGCCCCCCCTCACACCACGGCCGGCAAGGCAGTGAAGTCAAAATTGTT
The DNA here is from genome assembly GCF_947172395.1 of Bicyclus anynana. Lineage (NCBI taxonomy): Eukaryota > Metazoa > Arthropoda > Insecta > Lepidoptera > Nymphalidae > Bicyclus > Bicyclus anynana. The sequence goes on from NC_069110.1 coordinate 3,217,756, forward strand.
GATTCATCATTTTGCAACCGCACTATAACTGATTTTCGGTAACGTCAAATGGCTCCAGGCGTTTGCATACACGAACGCACCGGAAAGAGTATATAATGTGAAGACTGAATCCATCTACATTATAATCATCCTATATTATATTACTATTTCTCTCATATATTTTTTGAATTATTAATTAGTTTTAAATCATTCCGTAAGCCGACACCCGTTGGTGACATGCACCGGGTTCTGCTTTTTCACATGCTAGACCCGGTGAATCCATGGAATGGTTATATTATATTTATCTAATGTATACAGGGTCGTCGCCGTTATCTACCCATATTCGGCTCACTGCTGAGCTCGAGTCTCCTCTCAGAATTAGAGGGGTTACGCCAATAGTAAACCACGATGACCCAATGCGGATTGGCAGACTACACACACGCAGAGAATTAAGAAAATTCTCTGGTATGCACGTTTCCTCACGATGTTTTTCTTCACCGTTTGAGACATGTGAATATACAGGGTGTTCGGGAGTATTTCCCATTACTTCAATTAATTTATCTCATGTAACCTAAAAGACCAACGCTGGCCAATCCGCATTAGGCCAGTGTGGTGGACTATTGGCCTAACCCCTTTCATTCTGAGAGGAGACTCGAGTTCAGCAGTGATCCGAATATGGGTTGAAAATTATGAACCTAAAACACTATTAAAAATAATTAATAGTATTTTTAACAAATACGTTTCTCTAGGTGCTGAGCTTGTGAGCCTAAATAACCGATGGCCAGTGTGTAAGTAAGCTCTTCACAATACACAGCATTTCAAGGATTACTGACTTCTGTATCCATCTCTGGATCCGACGACCAAGCAAAAGCTTCTTAAGTTAAAAGGAAGTAACAAAATACCTTGCTCACCAAAGCTTCGACCAACAAGCTTTGGTGAGCAAGGTATTTTGTTACTTCCTTTTAGCTTTTATCAGATTATCTTCATGGTCATTATTTTTATATCTAGGTAACATTATGTAATTAGGTTATGTATATCTTACTAATCCCCTCCCTTACCGCCAAACCGACTATTGACATGACATCCAATCTCAATCTTTCAGTCTTATAATCCGACCGAAGAAAGATCAGGCGCAGGACAACTTAACATGCTCTCACAAACACAGGGTGAACCAATATCTCCAAGTGAGATATTTGGCTTCGGCCGTGGCTAGTTACCACCCTACCGGCAAAGACGTATCGCCAAGCGATTTAGCGTTCCGGTACGATGCCGTGTAGAAACTGAAGGGGGTATGGATTTTCATCCTCCTCCTAACAAGTTAGCCCGTTTCCATCTTAGATTGCATCATCACTTACCATCTGGTCAGATTGTAGTCAAGGGCTAACTTGTAAAGAATAAAAAAATGAAAAAAAAAACAAGACCTCATTGGTATAAACTATTTATAAGTTGTAGATGTAGCGCTCGGGAATCTTAAAGTGTAATTGCAGAGAACACGTTTAGGATATAAATCGCGTCTAATATTATGTATTGTATTTTACACTTCCTTTTTCCAATATTCGAGAATATTTGATAGCTTGCTGGCATTTCAATCATTCTGCTTCTCAAACGCCAAATAACCGTATTGAAACCGCATTCGCTTGGATTTAACCCGTAACTAATACGAGGTGTGAACGAGCGAGTTACCTACTCCCCTGTCCGATACAGTGGAAATTTCGAAACGAAATTCACGGACAGGTGTACTGAAATTTTCAAAAGATTGGCATTTAAATATACTAACCGTGCTCCGCGGTATATTTTATCATTGTTAACCTATTTTCGTCGTCGTCATTATCAACCCATATTCGGCTCACTGCTAAGCTCGAGTCTCCTCTCAGAATGAAAGGGGTGAGGCCAATAGTCCACCACGCTGGCCCAATGCGGATTGGCAGATTTCACACACGCAGAGAATTAAGAAATTCTCTGGTGTGCAGGTTTCCTCACGATGTTTTCCTTCACCGTTTGTGACTCGTGATATTTAATTTCTTAAAACGCACACAACTGAAAAGTTGGTGGTGCAACCGCAGGCAGAGGTCATACCCACTGGGCTCTCCTATTTTACCTATTTTACCAGGGCCCAATTGGCAAAAGAAATGTAGGAACACAGAAAAAGAGATGGGTCGATGACATAATAAAAACAGCAGGAAAAATCTGGATGTATATGGCCAAAGATAAAAAAAATTGAAAAAGATGGAGGAGGCTTTTACCCCTAGGGGGCAACATAATAAAATATCAGAAATACTTTGAAATTTATTCATCACCATCATCATATCAATCGATGGACGTCCACTGCAGGAGATAAGCCTTTTGTAGGGACTTCCAAACATTACGATACTGAGCCACCTGTATCCAGCGAATCCATATTGTATTCATAGCAATACATCAAATATTATGCACTAGCGGACGCCCGCGACTTCGTCCGCGTGGAATTCAGTTTTTCACGAATCCCCCGGGAATCATGGATTTTTCCGGAATGAAAAGTATTCAATTCCTATGTGTCAATCCAGAGTAAAATCTATATCCATTCCAAATTTTAGCCAAATTGCTTCAGTAGCTTCTGCGTAAAGGAACAAACATACTTACACACGTTTACACACACACAAACTTTCGCCTTTATATTATTAGTGTGATGTGATATAAATTCAATTTAAGTCCGATTTTCGTCAGGTATTCACTGTATCATCAGTCATAGATACCGAGGGTTGAGTTCTATAATTTTTCCATCACTTCCAATCCATGAAGCTTATAAGTTGGAAATAATGTCCAAGTAGTTATAAAACTTGTTAAGATCAAAGAGACCTTTCGATTGAACTGGAAAGATAATAGGGTAGACTCTGACAGTAACATTTTCCAAGTAATTCTATTAAACAGATGCCCTACTTCGAACACCAACGCGTCTAATCAATTTTTCTTCTCATCCAAGAACAAATGGCAGGATATTGGAGATATCTTATCTCAAGTTTTATTTTTAGATCAACCTACCTAGAAAGTAGGGAGGGTTGATTATTGAAGCGAACCTAGCTGTGTACCCCTTAGAGCGACCAGTCGAATGGACCCGCTAGAGCGTTGGGCTGCAAAAAGATCTGCATGAGCTACTTAACGCTAAGATTACGCTTAGCGTAAACACTATACAAGCTCGGTTTAGCGTGAAATTTATTTTTTACCCCACTGCTTAAAGAGAGTATTGTATTTCTTCTTTGATTTTTTTATTTGCAAAGTGCTGTATCTAAGTTAAGCCCGCATTGGTACAGTGTAGTGGGTAAAAGCTCCATTTCACTTTTCCTATAAGTAAGGAGGTCTGGCAATCTAAAGGGCCGTTAAAAATAAGCTATTTAATAATGTATCAGATCATTATGGGTCGTTTGTTCAAAATAATATAATGAGCTAGAGCTTAATTCAATTTAAAAACGATATTTGGAAACTCTGTACGTAGAACGGAATATAGATGAACGCAGCAGAGGCGCATTACTTTTCTATATCGCTGTTGCATGACATGAATTTCGCATAATTGCGTTATAATTCCGTTTTACAATCATTACTACAATATATTTCTTCCGCGCTTATGTTCGAATTCTATAATCGCGTGCTGCCGCAACATTTTTGTTATAAAAATACGTAACGGTTTCATGACTGTTTGATCACTTGCACCGCAGAGCGTATTTGTAATAATAATTAGACATTTTATTACTACTAATTAAAAATATTTAATGTCTGGACGAGCGAGCTGTGCTTGATTATATATATTTTTTAATATAAAAACGTATAATTGTTTTAAAGAAAATGTTACTTTACAGATTTACTATGACTGTTCAACACATTGGAGTTTTATTACTCATACCTATGTACTTCGAAACCACACCCTCCGGAATCGGAGGCAGAGGTCATACCCACTAGACTATCACGGTCGGTGTGGGTTTGAACCCGGTCCCTCCAACCTCCAACTGTTCAATTATGTATATTTTAATAAAATAATTATCACGTAGCTCAAACGGGAAGGAAAATCATCGTGAAGAAACCTGCATACGTGAGAGTTTTCTTAATTCTCTGCGTGTGTGAAGTCTGCCAATCCGCATTGGGCCAGCGGGGTAGACTATTGGCCTAATCCCTCTCATTCTGAGAGGAAACTTGAGCTCAGCAGTGAGTCGAATACGGGTTGATAATGATGAAGACCTAGTACTTTATTCGTATGTCTAAATCTAGTAAAGCGTCGTCACGTTAACTCGGATTAAATTGTTTATTTTTAACATGTAGGTGGTGTTTTATACCGCGTTTTATTTTCGAGTAAAAATACCGATGTAGATAATATGAAGTCGGTGATGTGTGCTAGTAAATATATCTTCAAGAATTGCTCATTTTAATAATTTAGATTATTTCTTTATTTGTGCATCACAAAGTGAAAAACTTCCATTTAATATAATATACGTAAAATTACTATGTCGTGAATAGGCGGCCTTATTACGTATTTACAACGATCTTTATTATAACACCTCGTAACACGAATGTTCTTTGATCTATTTCACCGCCGCCCACCGTTGCCACTTCAGTTTAGCGACTTGTTAAGTTATGTGGGTAACTTTTGTTCTATAGCAGATCTCTTTATTTTGGATTTACTAAACATTCTTATATAACCTTCTAACGCTTATTTAATATTAAACAATTGTAAAGAAACGCAATTTTGTTAAACATATAACTAACTCACTAACACAAAATAGTATAGGATAAATAAACTTAAAATAACTATGTAATTTATTGTTATGAAGTAATAAAAGCTTTGAAATTGATATTGAAATATTCTTATAAGGCCTATAGCGGCTATAGCTTAGTGTAAGTATCTACATAAATGTATTATATGTATACCTACATAAATATAAATGTATTAGGAGTGTGGATTTTCATCCTCCTCCTAACAAGTTATATATCATCATCAAGTGAGATTGTAGTCAAGGGCTGAGTTTTATAGAATAAAAAAAAATAATATTTGTGGAGTAAGACACACATAAAGCACTTATTTTATTACAAAAGCTATTTCATTCTTTCTAATTTTCCTGAATAAGACATGAACCTAATTTCACATTTCAATATGTGTGAGCAGAAATGTAGAGTCTACCAGAGTCGTTGTAAAAAGTATCGGTGATTAGTAAATTAACACGTTAATTAATTGCATCTATTAAAGGACATGGCCGATTTTTGTATGAGTTACTAATTTCAATTTACACAAATGATATTTGGTATTTTATAATGCTAAAAATTGGTACATTAAATTACTATAAATATTAAACTCGCAGAAGTTGTCATTACAACAGACTAGACATAAACCTGTCATGTTTATTTCGCGCGAAACGTCGGCTCCTATGTACTATGTTGCATTGCAAAATGGTGAACCGCGCTGGCTCGCTGGCCGCTGACCGTCGTAGGCTCGTCTTCAAAATAATGACGAGCTCTAGGTATTGCAAGATTTATAAGTAAGAATAATTATTTATTTATAGTATAAATAAATAATTATTCTGATAGTAAAGCACTTATGACGCTTCACAATATCATACAGATGTTGAGAATTATTACGGTAACCTGACATGGATTAAGTAATAGTAGGCCACATTTTTATCGAATTATTCAGAATCGTACACCGAGAAAAATATCCACCGCTGAAAATGTGACCTACTAAAACCACTAAAATGTATATACAAAATAGGCCTGAAGTTCTGATCTGGTAGATAGGTGTATTAGTAGTGGCTAATTATTGAGACGACGAGACGTATCCCCAAGCGATTTAGTAGGTACATCTTCGTTTATTATTGTCTATAAAGCCTACCTACAAATATTTGTTACATGTTTAGCAGTACAGTGCTAAAATACCTATGAGCTTGTTTAAATCACATTATTTTTTTAAAAGGTTTTATAGTGCTTCATTAATATCATGAATTGGTTGCTCTCTATATAACCAGACGTATAAACATATAAAAAAATTAATGTGTATGTAGTTATTTACACGATACTACACCTAAGTCCTTTAGGCATGGTATGGATTTTATTTTGATTACTAGCTGACGCCGCGCGGTTTCACCCGCCTGGTTCCCGTTCCCGTAAGAATACGGGGATTATATATATGCCATAACCTTCCTCGATAAATGGGCTATCTAACACTGAAAGAATTTTTCAAATCGGACCAGTAGTTCTTAAAATTAGCGCGAGTATTCTTTGGACAGAAACATTGGATGTGGACGAATTTATATTGCAATCTTTTTATTTTTAAATAAAAACTGAGAAGTTCAGAGAGGTTAAGAATTATGTTTTAATTCATCTTTCTATTTTTATTATATAAATACACTAGCTAAGTACGTGTAAACGCAATGTCATTTTTCGGCCATGTCCTTTACAGTTGGCTTGGTACAGTTGGATACATCGGTATGGCAGAATAAAGAAGGAGAAATATTTTTTTAGGGTACCTCCCTACATGTAAAGTGGGGATGATTTTTTTTTACTCGATTATTTTATTTCATATCGTTGAATAGATCTTTGAAAGATATGAAGGGGTTTTAACCAATATTTTTCGATCCGTTTGTAATTAGGTTTTTAAGAGCTAATTTTTGTAAGGTCAAGTGTCACCAGCCTCTACCGGCTTACGGGTCGTTTAACGTTTATGGATACGTTAAAAATTTCAGGAGATTAGGTTATACATTGAAATCACAAGGAAAACTATAACAACTAAATCTATAGCAGTTGATCGACTATTGCTATTTAAATAACAATTTCTAATTGATATTTGATAAGAATGCCACTTACAATAGTCGACCAATTTAAAAAAGGTAATTGGAACTCGAAAATCACATAACGTGGGGTATCGTTATTGGTATTTAAGTGCATTAAATAATGGTTTAAAGTACTAATTAAATACACAGAACCCTTAACTAATTACTAAATTTATATGATTGATTGAAGTTGAATAAACGGAGATGCTTCTTTAATTAAATAAACGAGCATTTGATTAAGATTAGATCTGTGAGTAAGCCAAGTTAAAAAAAAAACATTTTTTTTTTGTTCCAAGGCATTTAAAATGACTGCATCAGTAAAATTAAGCAAGTAAGTAAGTAAAACATTTTTAAAGTTACTTAAAAATTCCAACTTTTTTCAAAAAGTGAAATTGTGAATGTTTTACAATAACTATTGTAAAACATTTTGAAGAAAAAAGTTAAAATGTGTACACTTTTAAAAATGTTTTCTTGTATTGAAAATTCAGCATACATAATTTTTTACTAGCAGCTTTGTAACTGCAAACAGTAGACACAAGTTTTATGCCAATTTACAAATCAATTACAAGTACAATGTATAAGTTTTAAATTGATGATACACTGCAATTCCATACATTTTTTTTACAGAACATTATTTTTAAATCGGGTCATCTTAATGAAAAAAAAAAATAACTATTGCACTCAAAGCTTCTTCTACAAGACATATAAAAACAGTATTATAATACATTGGTAATTTTATCAGTAATGTGTAACAAAAAATAGATCTATAAAATCTAAGTTACAGTGACTACAGAATTGAAAAAACTGTTCCAACATGGAAAAATTATTAAAATCCGAAAAAAAATCGTAACTTGGTCGCCCTAGGGAGTTTTAGAAAATTATTCAAATTACTTATAGATAATTATGTGGTGTATCTACCGTTTGCGTTTTATGCATTAATTGCGGGACACCCTGTATAGATTTGTGTATTTTGTATTCCTTTAGTTTATTTACTTGTGTACCCACCCCATATTTGATTATTTTTACTAAGACCTTCGTTAAGTTGTAGAGCTTTTTACGATAAAGCCACCCGTGTTGCATGTACTGTCGATTTTATTTATTGTTTTTTGATTTCCTGTTAAGATAATATAGGTTAAAGGAAGTGCTTTTTTAAATTAGATACTTTTATAAATACCCATCCTTAATTCATGTTTACATTTTTGATGAGTGAAACATCTAAAAATATATAAATAAATAAGATTAAGGTGGACTTTATATTTAGTAATTTATTGAGTTTATATTTAAACCTGTATCATATGTGCTCCATCAAAACATGCAGTGGAATTATTAAAACTATGTTTAAAACCAAGGTTTGGAAATACAAAAGGTTTTTAAAAAAAATATGCTAACGGTACAAGTATCATGAAGTTTTCAATAAATAATTAAACACATGCGATGTTTAAGTGATTATAAAACGTTATTAATTACAAAGAATTATTATTTATTCCACGCGACATATTACGCCTACTTTCGCTCGCGACTTCGTCCGGGGCTAACCACCCAAAGCACAGTTTATCTGGTTTTTTTCCATGGTACTAGATGGAACATGGATAAATAATTAATTTATTGATGACAAAGATATTTGAAGGATATTGAATCTGCTTTTATCTTTATCATGACTCACTTGGCTTTCAAGAGTGCTTGTATTATATATTTGGATAAATGAAAAATGATAAATGGTTTCATACAGTGGTCGCAGGTGTTAGCTACTGTTGGGGGACCAGTTGCTGCAGAGTGCGACACAGAGACGTGTAAACAAGTCGGTCGATTGGTCGGTTTTAAAGCAATTGACGTCACCACTAGGCGGGCGCCGTGCGAGAGTAGTTACCACTTTTGTCCATGCCCAGCCGGCCGCCGGTGCCACAAAGAGCTGTCCGTACAAATCCCGGGCAAGACATTTTCCGTACTGCAGCCACCGATCTCTTTGTACGAGCGCAATCAGCCGCTAGCGTACCCGGCAATTATTCAAAATACATCAGGCAATATTAGATAGGTGGGCCGGCCGATGCGTTTTGCATTGCGAATCAGTCGGACTTTGTGGAAGAGCGACTGGGGAGTACCTAGGTACGTACTGGTGTTTATCCGACGTCACCGGCAGATTGTGGGGCCAGCCTTTTGCTAAATTGTCAACGCACTTGGGGATTGTCGATGGCGGGGCCACGGCTAAAACGTTAATGGCCGCCCGTTATCACAAAACTACGTTAAGGGAAATGGTTGCGTGCCGAGCGCGTTGATTCGACTCGGATTGCCCTTCTATCTACTCGTAGGCCTACTGTGAACTGTGACTGTCGTAATAGTCGTGTCTTTTTACAGTACTAGTAATGTTTGATAATATCTATACTAATATTATAAAGCTTTTCTGTTTGTTTTCTTGAACGCGCAGAAACTACTGGATCGATTTGAAAAATTCTTTCAGTGTTAGATAGTCCATTTATCGAGGAAGGCTATATATATTATCCCCGTATTTTTGTGGGAACGGGAACTACGCCGGCAAAACCACGCGGCATCAGTTATTTTGTGTTTACAAAAATGCCTTGGATTAAAAAGTTTTATACTATGTTATAATCCTAATCATCATATTGATTGATCATGATAATAAGTATAATAATTTAAATGTGTTAAAAAGAAACAAACTCTTAAATATTTTCGGATATACCTAACTTAAATAAACGGTAATAATCTTAAATTAGAAAATCATTCATCAACTGGTCAGTCCAGTGCCAATTAGTAGATTAAGATAGTAGTAGATCAATCAAAACCGTTTATAAAATAAATAAACAAATTACTTTGAATACATCACTATCATGTTAATTTAATTTATCAATTATCATATTATGGAAAATGTAAATGCAATGTAAATCTTCACGCCAAATAACGATGAAGTTTTTATTTTATGTCGGTTTTATTAAATTATTTTAATAAAATATTATATTGATTTAATAAATACAATCAATCGGTTAAAACAGAAATAAAAAATGATGTTAGAACAACTTTGTTGATTTTACTAAAGATAATTTATATATTAAATTAATTAGAGCGTTGCTTAACTGGTCATGAATCAGAACCGATATACAAATAATGCATTCTAAAATGATTAGAGCCGAGAACTTAACCAGGGAAACTTACCAGTACTGCAATCCGATCGTAAATAATTAATGACGCCGAACTATTTTCATTGAAGGACACAATACAAAAGGAAAATGTGATACGAAACCTATTACAGAAACGTTTATCAAAGAAAACGAAAATGTTATTAAAAAAAGATGAAGACAAAGTAAGCCATCTCCCGGTAGACAAACTAATGCATTTTAAACTAGAATTGAACAGTAAGATGCCGCTGCGCATCCAACAACGTACTCTGAAGGAATTTTTTATCCGACGAGGATAAGGGCGGGGGTGAGGCGAGCGGGCGGGCGGAGCGCAGAGGATGTGCTAACAAATGTCTAACGACGCTGAAACGCGTCGTTAATTCAGGCGCCAATAAAGGCCATTACAATACAAATGATCATTGGCGAAATGTTTAACTTGAGGCCTGTGTTCAGTCGCATTAGTATTCCCTTTGCGCAGTTTGTAGCCGTGCCGTACATTATTTGTATACACTAAGCATGAAATGTTGCCAAGCAAACGTGTACTATTTGCGTGGAGGTTTAGAAAGCAGACGCGGGGGTGCAGGGAGGCGACGGTGGCGGTCGCCCCCACCCTGCGACCCCCTGTGCATCCCCCCATGCGTGCACGGATGAGAAACACTCACCCACTCTGAGGTTTCAATATTCCATACTGAAATGCATTCAATTGCAACATTTTTAGACAAATGGAAAAGGAACTCTGTCCCCGCGCGTCCCTTTGACAAAAACTTAAGCGGTTCCTATTTGTTTCCCATCTTCCTTTGTGGCCGTTTAATTTTCCGTTCAAGATAGTGGACGCGGTCCAATTTTTATTTGTACAATATTTATTTTTCAGAAATGGACGAGAGGAATTCACTTCGATCGCGCACTTATTTCTTTGTTTTCAGTTCGTTATACGCAGATTTGAAAGGATTTTTCTAAACGAAAGCCATGGTTTTAGACTTTGCTACCTTTTAGAAAGCGTACCCTTATCTGTTGCGAAATGTTCTCTATGTTGTCGTCTGACAAACATTTGCTTAGAAAACTATGAAGCCAATTTCAGAGGGGCTTTTATGTGAGGTCAAAATATTGCATACTGTAGTAACGTTTAACTTTTGGTTCAGATCGAGTTTAACACTAAACATAATAAACTAAAAAAACATACGTATTACATTTATAAAGCTGAGTACGTTTGGTTTAATAGGTACGCTAATCATAAGAAATACTGGCTATAATTACAGAACTCTTTTCGTATGAGTTAGTTTATTTCTGTGTTAGATAGCCCATATATCGAGGAAGGCTATAGACTATATAATATCCCCGTATTCTTACGGGAACGGAAACCACGCAGGTGAAACCGCGCGGCGTCAGCTAGTAATATAGTAAAACATCAACGGAACATCAGAAAAAAAAATGTAGCAAAAACGGGAAAAAATATTCCTTTTAAGAGCTTTCACGCGTGCGCTTCGTAAACGCTTAAAGTTATGCCAAAATCATGTTTAACGGAATTAGTCACCTTTAATAGTTTTAAACGGTAATCCACTAGTAGTAATTTATATAACATTTCCCATTTAAATACTTTAGGTTAGTTAATATGGGTGAAAGAATTAGTTGTTATAGTTGTCATGATTAGCCGTTCTCGGAATAAACGGCTCTCGCTATCGTTCTCTTGTGAGCGTAATTAACTAAACTCTTCACTGTATCTATACAGGTTAAAGTGTACAACTCGTAACAGTGGGTGTTACACCCTAGGATACGTTTGTAGACACTTATTACCTCCGCTTTGGTGTGACGGATAATTCAATTAAATGCGAACTACGTCAATTTTACGCGTGTGTGATAGAACAAGCGTCTGCGATAGCCAGATATACCTAATTTTATGATGGCCGAAAGTTATTCAACCTATACGCTTCTACCATAAGTTTTTTTACTAACTGACTTTTAGCTTCATCTTGATGTTCAACTTTTTTATTTACGAAAATCCTTAAATCTGGTAGCTACGAAAAGAGATAATGTACCACGCAATTTGTAGGAAATTGTGGCTTTTAGGTTGTATTAATTAATTAAGCAACGATTGCCAAATATGGAGTTCGGATAGTGATGGCTTTGGAAAATAACAGGTTTTAAGGGTCCAAAGCCTCAACCATCCGAGTTAAAGCGTTTTTTTATTCAATATTTACATCGCCAATATATTATGAGAAATCAAGTTCCCAGTCGCCAGTCAACTTCGCGGTAGTCGTGGCGTGCACAAGGTTGTTAATTATGGTAGGCAACTATACGTCCAAATTATACAAAATGAGAAATTTCTTCTACAATTCTGAGACAAAATACCGTTAGATTTGTTCGATCATTTTAAATAGACCTATATGGCTCTATCGATGGTTTGCCACAAAGCTGTGAGACACGACACGACAATGACATAGTTGAAAATATAAAAGATTACGTTTTATATTTGGACAAATTGAGGATTTGGACCCTTGAAACCTCAGTCCAAACTCCTTAATTGGCTACTTTACTTACCTATGGTTGGAGCATCAGCTATCATACTTTCAACCTTCATAAAATGAAGTAAGTCTGGCAATCGCAGGCTCATTCTATAAACGCGTGTGATGATCGTCGCCCTATTTTGCTCTCAGTCGCCAATTTACAGGTGTCACCCTTCGTAAAGTACACGGTTCTGACTTGACAGCTGACGCGTCAAGGATCTCTGCTGTCTGCCACCGGTGTCCGTTGAAACGGTTTAAAAAACTGTGAATTCTTCAATATAGTCGTTTATATTTTTTTCGTGCTCCTCTCCGATGCGGGCAAAAAATTTTACACTGCAAATTTTGGACACTTAATCAATTCAGTGATGGATTTACTATGGTTTAAGTTTAAAATCAAGCAAGACATTAGTTATTTGGCCAGTGTCGTGTAATGTTATTGTAGCAAGAGTGTTTTTTGTAATAAGGCGAAGCCGAATATATCTAGCCGAATAGCCTCTATAAGCGTTCCGGTGCGATGTGTAGAAAACAAGAGGGGTGTGGATTTTCATCCTCCTGATTATAGCCCACTTCCATTTTAGATTGCATCATCACTTACTATCAGGTGAGATTGTAGTCTAGGGCTAACTTGTAATCAATGAAAAAAAAATTCAAATGTTATAAATGTCAACGTTATAAATGGCTATGTCAAGCTATCGCTGTATGAAAATCCGCAAACAAACTTCTTCTATACTTCACGTAGTCGAGTTAACAACTAAACATTATAAAAGTTTAATTAAAACACCAATGTAAATAGGTAATGTTATAAAGCTGAAGAGTTGTTTGTATGTACACGCATACATCTGGAAATACCAGTTAGATTTCAAAACTTTTGTTTGAGTAATGCACGAGTTTGTGTGTTGTAGGTTTACTTCATTTTGTACAGACGTAGAGACTTGTATGTAAAAAAAGAACATGGACGTCCATCGCAACCTTCCCCTAGTATCTATACTTATACGCAAGTGAGTTTGTTTGCTACGCTTTCAGGTAAATCCAAAAAAAAGACGATTTTTAAGCATTTTTATATTTTTCTCTCAGAAGGAAGAAGAAGACTTTCTCCTTCTTCTTCCTTCTGAGCCGTTTCCGTGCTTGGCCATGTGATTGGTCGTTGTGCGGTGTGGTTTTTTACTGGATCCATGCCATCCAGCCACAGGCAGGTTAAATTTTACGGAATACCTTATTTTATACCTTTTACCTATAGGAGACATGATAGCCCAGTGGATATGACCTCTGCCTTCGATTCGGAGGGCGTAGGTCGCGAATGCGGTCTGTGGCATGCACCTCCAACTTTACAGTTGCATGCATTTTAAGGAACTATCACGTTTCTCAAACGGTGAAGAAAAACATCGTGAGGAAACCTGCATACCTGAGAATTTTCTTAATTCTCTAAGTGTGTGAAGTCTGCCAATCTAAATTGGGCTAGCGTGGTGGACGACTCGTCCTCAATAGTGAGCCGAAAATGGGTTGTTAATGATGATGATTGTTTGTAAAAAACACCTCCATTCAGAATCCATTTTACATATATAGCCCCCGGTATAAAAAAAATATGGGCAGAAAAATTCGATAAACGAATAAGTTTATGTGCGCAACCTATTCTGCACACCTCTCACTGTGCGCTGCGCCAATAGTTGGCGGTCTAAACGCCGCGGCCTGCTGCTACTCGGTTGCGCACCTTTAACTTTTCAGGCGTAGGTATTGAGACATACATAGCGTATGCTGTGGGGCAACATACACCTATTTAGACAGTCGATCTGAAAGAGTAAACTCCATTCGTGTATCGGAGCTGACACATTCAAGTAATGTTAGTTTATGAATGAGTAGGCCAATGTCGGGACAGGAAAACGTCTGTCAGGCCTGCTAGTGATAAATAATAATAATTATACTTCACCTGCAGGCAGTTACACTCATGTTTACCTAATCCTAAGGTTGCGTGGTGCAGATCGCCGTCCCTCGATAACGCGACCTTTAGCATTCTTCATGTCTTTACTTTCTTGTTGATAAACATATCCCTAACTTATGGTGGGGTAAAAATAACATGATACAGGTCATCTGCGCAAACCGGTTGTTTTATTATTTTTGCAAATTAGATTATTCAGAAAGGGTGGCTGATAAATAATATATATATTACATTGTTGGGTAATAAATATAGAAATAATAATTAATTAGATGTTTGAGTAATAACAAGATATAATATGTTGACCTAAATGATTTCTGAACTTATAATATTTGATTGATTACTAATTAATTAAGCTTGTTAGTAATTACTGTTGTAAAACTTTAGCATAAACGCGTATTATCTGTTAGATGTTTCTTAGGTAAGATAATAATCAAACCTTCCTAATACTATAAAGAGGTAAAGTTCATTCGATTTCAAATTAATTGATTTTAATTAGTATTACTAGCTGTATTTGGTGCATTTACCTAATAAATCTCTGGTGCTCGCACTTCGCTATCTGTGGCATCATATGGAAAACAGGCAAAGAACAAAGATGCAAATTCATTTTCAGAAAGTGTGTTCAAAGTGTGTTTCCTCGCAAATGTGTTATAAAATGTCGTATGACATACGTGCGCTTTGTTAATTACAGCCTCTGCTTCCTTAAAGCTCTCGCCTTCGGCTTGAGCTTGGCAATATCGTCTCGGCTATAATTTTCAACTTACCGCAGACCACACCAAAAAATATGTGCACAAGTAAGATTTGCATGTGCACATTGCAAATCTTACTTGTGCAGATACCAAACCAGTGCATATTGCAAGTCTCACTTGTGCAGATAGCATAGATTTGCAAAGGTCGACCCTATAAGCAAACTTTTATATTTCATCCAACACCCCTCAAAACCACCCACGCCTCCACGGCACAATACGGTACGATCTCTAAAATAAAGAGAATTACATTCACAAAGGTAAATTGCACGAACTATATTACAATTTAATAAAAATGATAACTTGGTAAGACATTGCGGATTCCTTCAGCGGTGTAATAGGAAAAATAATGGAGAACGAATAAACAAATGACAAACTATTCTGTAATGTGTTTTGAGGTATTCAATTTATTTTAGAAATGCATCTTTTTTCCTAATTGGTATACATATTAATGGTCATAAGGTAAAACAAAAAGGCCACAGATTAAGTATATTAAGGATATGACTATAGCTATAGCGAGTTCGTTGATGACTCTTCCATGGTATGCGGGCGACGGGAGACGAAGGTCTGCGCGGGTGTGAAATAGTGCGCGCGGCGCAGACGCTGGAAGTTAGGTGCATCAGTCGTGGGCGGTCCATGTCGACGACGTATTAAATGACGTGCGGCTGTCAGAATAAAATGCAGGCACGATACTTATTCAGTCAGTTCAGTCAGTGACGGGAGTTTATAGGTTCACGTAATTCTTTATTTTTGTCTAAACAAACAAGACAATAGTTGCCAAAACGTAACGTAGGGTATAACGTTCAGAGAAATTATGTGATAGATGAGACAGACAAAGAAATCTATTATTCATTGTTAGCAAATGAACGTATAAATCGGGTAAAGTCGAGGTGCGGGGCGTTGCGACCATAATTTGAGTGTGTAATCGGGCCGGGATGCATATTGGGTGCAATATTTAAGCGAATCAGGTGATAAATTTTAGTCCGCAGTCGGTTTGCACTTGATGATTCACGAGGAATAGGTTGTTCGGAATAGGTTTTGCTTAGTACTAATATAATTTGCTATTTATTAACATTGTATGATAATAATAATTATGTGTTATTTATAAACTTAGGTACTGTGTGTTTTAATAAATGTTTAGCCTAAACTGTCTCATGGATACTCTGCCTTCGATTCGGAAGTCGTAGGTTCGAATATGGTCCGGGGCATACATCTCCTGCTTTTCAGTTATGTGCATTTTAAGAAATTCACTTTTATCACACATTCACAACACAATATCACGTATCTCAAACGGTAAAGGAAATACATCGTGAGGATACTTGCATGCCTGAGAGTTTTCTTAATTCTCTACGTGTGTGAAGTCTGCCAATCCGCATTGGCCAGGGTGGTGGACTATTAACCCAGCCCCTCTCATTCTGAGAAGATACTCGTGCTCAACTGAGAGCCGATTATGGTTTGTTAATGATTATGATGATGTAACTGTATCATTAGTTGTGGTTAAACTTTTCACTTATATATACGGAGTCCTGGGTTAGGCTGTAAAGTTGGGTCTAAGTTCACAGTTCATTTAAGTACCCTTTTCCTAATCTGAGAGAGTCTTGCATAAGGGAATCCACTAATTTTGATTACCGCATCTAGGGTAAATCAATTTCCCAAAAACTCACAACCACTGAATACAAACGCGATTCCGTCGTGACGTTAAAAATAAAAAAAGCGATTTACAATTTCATTACGTTGCATTTTAAAGTAATATCTTGCCGTGAGCGAATTATAGCTGAATATTCAACGAGCAAACGGTCGCGGATAAGCGTGTGTGCATCAAATATTGTATTATTAAAGTCCCTATTTAAATAGCGATACGGTTTTTTCCCCCGTCGGAAACTGCCTCATAAAAAATGAACCACTCTTGTTAAACGATTCCGCCTATGAAACGTATAGCGCGCGTTTAAACTACAGATACTCAAAATTAAAACTGTTATAACACAGTCGGTGAAAATTAAATGAAAAAGACTTGGAATAAGTTCATAATTTAAGGACCGGCAAACCGGGCCCGGGTCGTAGCCGAGTGGCGCGTCGATTCTGTTTCTACGATCGCAAACGCTTCGAAAATTCAAAAATGTATAGGAATATAAAAAAAAGTAATAGAATGAAATTTGCAATCGACAGCTGGCCTATTTTGTCTTTATTATCAACCTATTGAAATGGACAACAAAGTGTCATCTACATACTTTATGATAACCACCGTAACCACCGAATGACATCTGTAATTTGTATCATAGTATGTGGATGACATTTTGCCAATTGATTTGTTTTTAATTTTGATGGGTCGATAATAAAGACCAAAATAGGAAATAGGCCAGCTGGTCACTAATCAAGTTGTCGGATTAGTAATTCGCATACATTTATCTAGTTTTCTAAGCGTTAGCGTTTGTAGAAAGAGAATCAACGTGCCACATGGCTACATGGCCTGAGCGTTGAACGCGGCTTGTCAGCTACGGGGGATGCTTTTAATATGCGCTTCGCCAGATAAAAATACTTGGCCTTGCTTTGAAAAGTAAAACACTTAGTTTTTTCATAAGCTCGGCCCGTTTGGGATGTGTAGGGATAGCGGATAGGCGAACAAACGCGCCGCTCTCGTGTAAATGGCACAAGTTATCAAACAAACTTGCGATGTGTATTTCAATTTGAAATTTTGCATCACCGATTTCACGGACTAACTGTATATAGTCAGGGATCCCATCC